>NC_091505.1:2749928-2902563 GCF_947461875.1 Haliaeetus albicilla | reverse complement strand
ACATATACATATATGTGCATACCTATATGCCTGTGTGCATCTATGTATACACACACATATACATATATATTAAAAAAGCAACCTCCGGAGGGCTTTAGCCCACATGACGGCTGCAGGCAGAGCCGCGCCGTGGCTTCCTCGGAGCCACGCAATATTTAACGAGACCGAGGGGAATCGGGGACAGCCCGTACCATTTAAAGTGCCTCGGCAGCAAAGTGCTTCGAAGGCCAGTGAAACATTAATGCACTTCCCTGGAAAAATGCCTTCGCTTTTTGCTGCATCAAGGGCTTTGAAATTGGAATAAATAACAGGGCAGGTTAATGAAGGTTTCTATCAGTTACTGGGTTAGTTTTGGTCCTCCTGCAATTCAGGTTTAAAAACCATACATCCAACATCCATGGCCAGGGAGCCTCCTCTTCCTCTCCATGGAAATATTGCATTTTGGGGTAGGAGCAGGCATCAAAATTACCCTGTTCCCAGAGGTGCCAGGTGTGGGATTGCCGTAGGCAACACCCGCCGCACTCCCCGGGCTTGTTTTCAAGCACCTGAGCTCCAATTTCTCCCATGAAACCTATCCATGCCCAGAGGCAAAGGGAAGAGCAGGGGCCAAGCAGCTTCAGCAGCGTAGAGCTGAAGCCTCCCGAGATTTTGGGGTAAGGAGGGATGCGAGGTGCCACAGGCAGCCCCGAGACGCAAAGCCCCGAGCGCGGGGTGGATCTAACCCCACGGCTCGCCCCAGGACTGTGGAGATCTGCCGGAGGACACCAGCCCACCAGCCACCCTGTGACAGCGCTGGGGACGATCTGTTTACCAAAACACCGTCAGGTTGCTCAGCCTCTGCAATGACCCCGACACGGGGCTCTCCCTTCCCAAGCCCTGCCTGGCCGCGGCGAGCTGGTGCCCGCGCGTGGCGGTGGCATTACGGATGAGAGGAGCAGGGCAGGGGTGCCGAATGTCGCCGTGGGGCCAAGTGTCTGTGCTGTGGCAAGACTGGCGAGACCAGGGTAAATCTGCACCCCAGGGTCCGCAGCCAGGCAGCGGAGCGGAGGCAGCCCGCAGATTACCTTCCCCAGGTGGGAAGGGCTCCCGAATCCCAACCGCGACAGCCGAAGTCGCGGCAAAATGTCAAGCCCTTTCTGCTGGCCCAGGACCAACTCTGAACTGGGGCTGCCTTGGGACTGGAACGGTAAATGCAGCCGAGCCGCGCTCCCCGGCCGCAGCTGAGCAGCAGCAACCGCAGGCAACCTGAAGCTGAAATGCCACTCCACCCCCCCAAAAAAAAATCTGCGCTGCAGCACTGACTGAGGACAAACGCACTAAGACAGCAGAAAGCACGGGATGCAGATCCCCGTTTGCATGACCACTTGGTTTGACCTGGCTACGAAGCTTCAGTGCGTCGAGGAGCCGGGAGGTGCACGGAGGTGTAAGGGAAAGAGGTGATGGAGATGCTGACCCCCCCCCAAGTCGGGGCTCGCGGGGGTCCCGCACTGCCGCCAGTACCACCGGGCACCGAGACGGCGGCTGTGGGCTTCGACATTTGCAGAGCCGGGGAGAGGCTCGCTTCTGTCTCGATTGCTAATGAGACTAATACCAGCTGCTTCTCGCTTAACCAGTCTGACCATCGGGTTGAGCCAAAACTGATTCATTCAGAAGAAAATGGAAAAGGAGATCGACTCGTCACCAGTCCTGACTAATGGGGAAACCAGCCAACAACCTGCCGCTTGCACACCGGCCCCGGCATCCTGCTTTTTCAGCTCTTCATCATCTTCCCAAATTCAAATGCTCGGACAAAGCCTGAGCTTTGCCCCGGCATAGCCGGGTGATGAAAGAAAGGGCTATCCACTGCAAATAGTGTCAGCCTGTGGCCACGGGGCCAACAGCCCCTGGCCATGCCTGACATTTTGCAAGAGCTAATTCCTGCTTCGGAAGCAGAGGAAACATTAAACCCCACAAAGACGTTGCTTTTCGTGCTGCCCTGCCTGGCATCATCTTCCCAACAGCTTTTGGGGGTTTGTTTTTTCCTCCTTCCCTCTTCATCCTGCAATAAAAATCTAAGCAACCGCCTTCACTGAGGAGAAAAACTCTCCGCCACCCTGCCGTAAAGACTGCTTTCTGCTCTTTTCTGCGGTGTGTGGTGTTTTATGAGACCAGTGGAGCACAAACCAAGGCAGGGGGAGGCTGCAGATGGGGTGGCTGGAAAACCTGGGGATGGGGGGATGTTGTCCCAAGGAAGGGAAACAAGGTCTGAAATCCAGATTGGGGCTAATCTTATCTCTGGGTGTAGTTTAGGATGGGCCAGCGAGGGTTAACAGCCAGGCACAGAGGTCAAATCAGGACCTGAAGTACCTCCACTCCTGGGCTGTTTGGTTCACGCTTTGGTTGATGAACTGAAGCAGGGCAGAGTTTAACAGCCTTAAAAAAAAAAAAAAAAAAAATCTGCCATGATTTCTTAGCTTTGGGCAACACATTTGATTTTATATGAAACTCCCTTAATGAAGGCCCTCTCCCAAAACGCAGATCCCAAGGGCCAGGCTCTCCCAGCTAAAAGCCTGTGGCACCATCCCTTGTCCCCAAGACGTCCTGAGTTTTTATCACCCTACCCTGCAGACATCAGAACAAAGAGGGCAAAACTTCAGCTCTTGGTGAGAAACCCGCCCCACACCAGTATCGGTCTCGAAAATCCCCATTTTCAAGGCAGAAAATCCGCAGCGAGGCCAGGCTGGGCAGGCAAATGCCCCAAATCCCAACGCCAGGAGCGCACAGCCACCTCCACGGCCGCAGGGTTCCATGGGGACAGTGGAAAACCGGGACCCCGTGGGTCGGGGACAAGCAGAGCTCCGGGTATAAGGGCCGATGCCCTGCTCACCTCCCCCACACCAGCCCCAGCAAGCTGGGGAAAAAGTTGCCAAATATGAAATTTTCCTTAGCCCATCTCGGCATAGGTGCACCGGTCGAGCATTTTACAGAGGACACCAAGAGCAGAAAAGCCTATTGCGAGGGTTTTCGGATGCACACCCAGCTCTCCCTCCCGAGGGCACCCGGCTACCCAGCATTAGCCCGATGCCCGCATGCAGCAGCGAACATGCACCCCGTACCCTGCCAAGCAGGACAGGAAAAACCTGCAAGGGATGGAAACCGCATTCCCAAGGTGCAAGGGAAAAGGCGTCCAGAAAGTGGTCGCCAACACCCCTGTGGGTCCTCACCCTTTCCGCTCCCAGGCTGGTTTCTCACCGACGGCGGGTGAGCTTTCCCTGGCATCGGGGAGGTCGGCACGGCTTTTATTTGATGCTGAATTTCCCCGCTGGCAAGGGACGCGGTGGGGTACAGACAGGAGGAGCCCCGCAAAGACCTCACACCTCCAGCAGCGCCCAGGCCCCGCCGAGTTTATTTTGAAAAAAGAAAAAAAAACAAAAAACAACCAACCAAAACCCCAACACCGCCAATATTCACCCCTTGGCAATGCCCTATCTCAGTAATGCTCTTGCTATTATTATACTCTGCAATTAAGCGATAAAGCTATAATTGCCTTATCTGATGGAGCCAGGCACGGCAGCGAGGCAGGAGCTGGCCTCCGCAGCCCCGTCCCGCTGGCAGGGACCGGTTGGGTTACGGGGCGGACGGCATCACGCCAGGCACTTTAAAGCCACCCTCCTGTTTGGCAGACAAGACGGACAGACAGGACCCCACTGGGGAAACGCTGGGAGGGCTTCCTCACCCCGAACCTGGGTGAGCAGCATCACCCCCGTGCCTGCCCGTACCCCGCTTCCATCCCCGCAGACCGCCGGTGGTACCCAGGGAAGGCGCCGGTGGCCTCTGCCACCTTCCGACCGGGAGACGGTCAGCTCTGGCCAGGATGGAAGCATGTGGAAAAATAGGGGCAGCTTTTAATCCACTCTTCCTGCAGGAAGGTAGAAGCAGATGGTTGAGGGACCAAAGTGCAAACCCACGTCACCGGCTGCTCCCCAGCCCTCCCCACATCCCTGCGTCAGCATCCCGGGGAGCAACCGGCAGCCACGCGGCCGGGAGAGCCCACCAGCGGCCGGAGGGCTTTGAGAGCAGCCCTTCAGTACGAGATTTGGCACGCTCGGCCGTACCGGCCGGATCGGGGCACTGGTTTTAGAGGAGGGGACCCCAGTTCCCCAGCCCGGCGTCTCGGTGTGCCGAGCAAAGCCGCACCCGGCAGCTCTTGGGCCGTAAGTCCAGCGTGGTATTTTCACCCGCACGTTTGTCGCTTCTGAAAGAGCTCTGATGGGCTACGGCATCCTTTCCAACAAGATCAGCCCTGACCCGATTTGGGTTTTTTTAAGTTCGGTGTCCCCTGAATCCTGACTCTTGCCATTTTTTCAAGTCTTTTAGTATTTGACCTCAGCGCCACTCCCGACCCCACGAGCTTTCGGCCGAGCAGTATTCCCGGGCCTCAGGAAAGAAAAACAAAGCCCTCCGAAATCCAGCCCGCGTGACCGCTCCCAAATACGCCCCAATCCGCCCAGCCAGCGAAGCTGCCCGCTCCCCGCACCCCCAGCCCAGCCCAGAGGCCACGGTGAGGGGCGTCGGGGCCGTGCCATGCCCGCGCCCCCCTCCCAGGGCGAGCGGGCTCCCACCCGGGTGCAGCCACAAGAAAGGCCGATGCAAATCGCATCGTTAGCATTCTTTCCGTTTTAATAACCCAAGGTGTTACCAGCAACAGTGTTACTGATTTTTATCTCCGCAGTGCCTTTTAAGAGCTCCAATTTGTTTTTCTTGGAGATCTCATTTTGTTTTATTAAAGCTGACACCGAAGAGGGAAAGGAGACATTCTGGGCCCAGAACAAAAATATCCCGTTTAAATACCCCGTATTATTTTCTTGGAAACGCTTCTCCTTTGACTTTAATTAAGCTCTCCCCGGGCTCGCGAGCTTGGCGTGCTTGGCTTTCAGGCGAGTTTAATCCCAGACAAGCTCCCCCCACCCCCAGTGCTCCCCGCTTCCATTGCTTACACAAACCTTAAGAAATAAACGGGGTTTTGCTAAAATACATGGATTAATAGCTGGCCCGCCATCAAGAACGTCTTGACGTTGCCTTTTCGCCACCGGTCGGCCACGGAGCAAGCGCGCGTCCCCGGCTGCCCCGCTCGCTTCGCCGACAGACCCAAAAAGCAGCTTTTCTCTCTTACTTTTTTTTATTCTTTTCTGCCATTGCAATGCTGGGTATGGAAGGGGGAGATCCACCTCCAGTGCCTGAGCGTGCCCCAGAGCTGCCCTGGCTCTCAGAGGTGGCAAACTCACCCACGAGCCCGGCTCCAGGGGCCGCGGTGCCGCTGCTGAGCCTTGTGCAATCGCG
Source organism: Haliaeetus albicilla (assembly GCF_947461875.1). NCBI lineage: Eukaryota > Metazoa > Chordata > Aves > Accipitriformes > Accipitridae > Haliaeetus > Haliaeetus albicilla. The sequence continues at coordinate 2,897,244 of NC_091505.1, read as the reverse complement.
CCCGGTGCTGCCGTAATATCAATAATTACCCCCCATGGTAGAAACACTTTAGGATGATTGCAAAGTTAAACACTCCAAAAGTTGGGAAATCCCAGGAGGGAGCTTGTCTGGGCATCATCTGGTGCATACCCATTATGTAATTACCGTCAATCTTTAATCACAGATGATTTTTTTCCATCGGACCCGATTCAGACGGTGCACAGGAGGCACAAGCCTCACTTAAGGAGCTGCCATTAGATTTGATTTCCACCTCGGCAGGCTCCAGCTTTATTAAGCGAGCTCCCGCTGCTTCGCGCGGGGTTTGTACAAACCCTCCGGCCGAAACGCCTGACTCCTTGGCAAGCGCCAACACACCCGCTCGCGCAACATCCCCCCGAGAGGGAAGGATTTCATCTCCCTTTACGCACGAGATCTGCGGGCGGACAGATCAAGGCCAAGAACTTGAAACAAAAGCTTTGTTTTGGTGCCTGATGCGAGATGGCCAAGAAAGGGGCTTTTGGGGATGCCGCTGGGTAGGGACGGGGAGGGGGGGGCTGTGTGGCCCCGGGGGTCCCCGTCCCAGCTGGTCCCCAGGGATGGGGTGATGGGTGGGAGCTCAAAGCAGGTTCCTTCGCTGCAGGCGCTGCGGGAGGCTTGTTTCTCCTCCCCAAGAAGGGCTCCGGTGTTTGCCCGGGGCGAACCCCAACAAGTCAGCCCATGCAGCACGCGGGGCTTCCCCGTCCCGGGAAGGTCGGCTGCTGGTCCTGCTCTCTGCATCAGGGAAAGCAAGCTAAAAACCATCACCGCGCTGCTAAATCCAAACCCAGAGCCAAAAAAACCCCCAAAGACTGGGAGGAACAGGGGCCGGTGAGCTCGCCTCCTCCACCGTAGGGTTCTGCGGACCAGATGCTCGCAAAGCCACGCCGCTGGCAGCGCCGACCCCAAAATACCGTCTCCATCTCTCGCCGAGGTGCCTGCACCGGGACACAGCGCCGGGAGCTTCTATTACAACAGCGTGGCGCGACACTCCTCTGTGTGTGCCTTGCGGGATGCAGGGATGTAGGTACGGGATATCTCCGGGCTGGAGCTCCCCTGTGGCGTGCAAAGCAAAGGTGCAAAGGGCCGATGGGGCCGAGCTGCCAGCATGCCGCCGCCATCCTCTCACCAGTCCCATACGAGCCCAGGAGTTGCTGGGAGCACCCCGAGCTGCTCCTCGCACCGAGGGCAGCGGGCGGCACGGCATGGCACGGCACGGCATGGCACGGCTGCCAGGCGTGCCCAAGACGAGTCCCAGCGAAGCAACTCGCCACGGGCACAGGGCTGTGACCTGGCAGCCGTTCCCGAGGGCTTTCCCCACTGCCACGCTTTGCCCCACTCCGGCTCTCCAGGGATGAGCTGGGAGCAGGAGAGAAGCTCTTGCATCAGGTAATATTGTAGGGATCTACAAATAAAAGGGCAAGGGAGGAAAAAAACAAAAAAAAAGCCTGAAAATGCGCTAATGAAACCCAGGGCTGTGCCACCCTCCACGGCTGCACCCCTGCCCCGCGGGGGCGCGCTTGACGGAGGACGAAGGCAGCGGCAGGAGCTTTGCTGCCCGCGGTGCGCGCCGCGGGCGGGCAGCGGTGCAGGCAGGGTGCTGCGGGCAGCCCCGCACGCTGCCTGCCCCGGCAGCTGGCAGGACCTGTTGTACAAGGTGCCTGGGACGGCTCGCGCCTGCGAGCGAGCGTGTTGCAGCAATTCCCAGCGCACGTCATGTGGGTTTTGCAACCGCCCCAACAACCGTCTCGGGGTGGATGAACGGAAAAAGAGCCCGGAGTGAACCGAGCTCCCCAGCGCCCACGGCGGGCACGGGCAACGCCCCGGCGCGGGAGCCGGGCAGGGCCCCCGGGTGACGCCCAGCCTGGCGCACATCCCTCCACCGGGCCTTTTTCCACAGGGATAAATGCCAAAAGGCAGCATCTCCTTCCCTTGCGATAGGGAACAATCTATCCTTCGAGGAAGAGGAAGGGAAAACCCAACAAATCCCGGCTGTAATGGGTGCCGCAGCATTTTTGCACGCGTGTTATATCGGTGTACGGGGGGATACCCAGTCCCCTTGCCCCTCGTTGCCAGAGCAGGTATGGTGATGCCATGGACACACGGGCTCGTGGTTGCGGAAAGCCGGGGAAAAGCAATTCCCCAGGGAAACCACTGGCTGCAAGACGTGGGTGCACGGCCAGTGTCCTGGTCGGGAAATGCTGGCATCCTCCTCGGTGCCCTGCCTGGCTCGTAGGAAACCCCTGAGGGGTCATCATCCCAAAAAAAAGTGAGCAGGAGAGACCGAGGTATTTGGTCATGTGCCAGAAAATTCCCTACGGCACCTGGACGCCAGCCAAAAGTGGGCAAAACTCCAACTACTGAGCCGGGGTGAAGCCTCAGCTGTTTCCAGCAAGGGGGGATTGCTTTGGGAGCTCACGTGGGGAGCGGCGGGTGAGAGCGAGCGCACGTGGCACCGACCCAAACGCCGCCGCAGTCCCCGTCAGCCCGCGCATCGCTTCGCCCAGCCGCACTGTCACTCCACGGCTGGCACGCACGCCACGCTGCTTTGGCAGAGGTCCCAAGGAGTCACCGGGATAAAAAAGCAAAAGGTTACCCAGGCCCTATATCGAGACGGTGCCGACTGATCCAAATCCCCCCGGGTGCAGCGGGTACCGGTGCCCCCATCTCCCCAGGATTAGCTTCCTGTTAGCACGGCAGGAGCAGGGTTTGTTTATGGCCACCCACGTCCCCAGCGGGAATTTCTCCCCACGCACTGCAGGACACAAAACCAGCCTTGGGATGGTGGAAACCCGGGTTATTCCTCCTTCCCCAAACAGCCCTACAAAGCCCACGGGGAATCCGGCAGCCCCAGCTCCACGTCCACCCAACCTGCTGGTCTCCCATCACGCCACCGGATTTTTGGGAAGACGACTTCTCCCACCGCTCGCCCGGCACACAGTGGGATGGGGTGCCTCACGGTGCCGCTCCGCAAGCGGGAATGAACCCCGTGAACAGAACGTGCCGTAACACCCGGGATAACGTGTCCGTAACACCCGGGATAAGGCGGGAGGGAGGCAGAGGAGCTGCCCCGGGGACACGAGGCAGGATGCCGGTGACAACACCCACGCGAGCTATGCGCAGCCGGCCCGACGGGCACTACCAGCGAGGTCAGCGGCGCCTTCTGGCTACGGGGTTTCGCCCAACCTGATGGGTTAGGTCTATTTTAAGGTGCTGGATGTCAACCGCCCCAGCTGATGGTCGGCTTCCAGCTGCTGGGGGTTTTTAAGGGGATTAAAGGGTGACTTGTCAAACTCCCAGATTTCTCCCCAAAAGGGGAAACGAAACTGCTTCTTTGCTGCTGACCCCCCCCCAGCCCCGCGGCGTTGCACCGCATCGTACCCCACCGTCCCTCCCGGCCCCGCACCCTGCAGCATCCGCCCCCCGATCCCTCCTCCTCCTCCTCCCAGCCCAGTCTTGAAACCCGGCGCCTTCAAAGTTTAAACTACAATCAAATCCCTGCAAGGTGGGGTGGTTTGTTTTGTTGTAACTGAAAGGACCAAAAAAAAAAAAAAAATCCCAAACCAACTGCACAACCCCATGTGCTGCTTCTTCATATACCGCAGCAAGGTCACGGGGGCTGCCACCACTCGAGGACGACGGCCGCTGGAAAATACAACCGAGACTGGAGCATCTCCTTGGCTGGCTAGTGGAGGACACTTAAAAACAAATTAAAACCCACTAAAATGGCAAGTGTGCTGGCTGAGAGGACCCCTGCATTCTTTAAAAACTAGAACCTGCCTTAGAAACAGTGCTTTGGCCTCCTAATAACCTTAATTGCTCCCGACAGGCCCCAAGAACCAGGTGTAATGACATGACTGTGTTTTGTTTGCTTTTCAGGCTGCTTTATCTCACACGACAGCTTGCACTCAGCTCAAGTGACAAAAATCCAGTTCCTCTGAAATTTGCCCCCATTCCCCCGCGGTCACAAGCTCCAGCTCCCAAAATGGTGGGAGCTGAGGTGGGGAAGAGCCCGGCACTGGCACACCGGCATCCCACTGCGGGAAACCCCCAGTAAAGCTGGGAAAGCTCCGTGCTGCCCTTTGCACTCCCCAGCTAGCAGGGCTGGGTGATTAAAGGTTTTTTTATGGCTTCTTTTGCCAGATTTACATCCCCATCCAGGCTATGCAAATATTGTTCATGACAGCGCATCCCTCCGTGGGGTTAGGAAATGCGGAGGAGGGCTGGAAACCCCAATGGATGTGGGGAAAACCCCAGGAATGCCGAGGTCCAGAGCGCCCTCGGCCAACACATCTGTGAAACGGGGCCAGCGCAGCTCCCTAGCAATTAATAAAAGCTCCAAATCCTGTGGATTTGGGTAAGAAGGTAACAACCACAGTATCACCTTCAGGAGATGGAAGCCTCCCAAGCACCAGCACTGGACAATAACACCCATCACAGGTCTCGGATCTATCACCAGTTGATAATTTGTATTTAAGAGTGTCGGTAAGAGTGCCCTCACCCTTCCCAGAGCCCAAACCTAACACCTGGGGTAGATGTTTTCCATTCTTGCAGGCTAAATAAAGTGCAGTTTCGTGGCAGCCGCCCCTATTTGGCCTCACCCGGGCCATGGAGTATTGCTGAAATTTAGCTGGGACCATTTCCAAGAATTACCTCTTGCGATTTACACTCTCCTTGGGGTTTCCCTTCTCGGGTCCTAGTGCTCCAGCCACACTCACCTGCCCTGGGACTCTTCCTCAGCCCAGAGGGGGGTCCATGGCTTCTCCTCCCCATCTTTCACTATGACTATTAGCACTGAAATCCTTTATTTTCTCCAAGAAACAAACTCACTCTTCCTTACTAAGCCGCCGTTACGATGCTGGAGTAAAAATAGCCTTTTCCAGCTAAGCTCACCTGTCTTAAGGATGTAAAATCAGTGCTCACGAAGAAATTCCTCACCAAAACAGAAGGGAATTCAGGTATAAAGATGACATCATCTCTGCCTTGGCCTCATGGGCACAATGAGATACGATAAGCCAAGGGCTATGGTCCATACACCGGCCTGGCTTCCCCGGGCACGGGGTGCTCCGGCAGCCTCTGCTCCGCAGCTGGGGCTGGACTAAAGGGGGGGAAGCTGCTCCCCAAGTTCCTGCACACAGACCAGAGGACGCTGCCAGACACACAGACAAACTTGGAGGAGCTGCGGCCAAACCAGACCAGCTCCTCAGGCCGTCTCTCTGAGTGCTTGCAGCCCCTGTTTCCAGCAACCGGAACATTAAATATTAAGCAAAGAGAGTTAATCTATACCTGGGATATTGACACAAAGCGGAGGAGGGGAGAAGAAAAAGATAAATAAACTTTAAAAAAAAATAAATCAATGTGCCTCTCCAGGCTGCCCCACCAGCGCTTGCCAGACATCCAAGCATGGCAGCAAGGATGCGTTTGGAGGAAGACGACGCACCGAGAAGTGCCACCCTCCCGGCCCTCCCCGGGTAGCCAGAGCACCCCGCCGGGACCCTCGGGTGCCTTGGGTGCAAGCGGGACCTCCTCAGCTGAGGGCAGAGCCCTGGCCGGGGACCGGCTCACCTCTCCCGAGGTTGGGAGAGCATCCAAGCAGCGGAAGAGCAGACATCGATTTAAGAGGGTCAATGCTCAGTTAACGCTTACCAGGACTGTTCTGCCACTCAGATCGGCTTTTGGAGCTGGGGAAGATGAGCGTGCCGAGATGGCTCATCTGTCCCTGGGCTCAGCGTCAGCTTGCACCTGGCAGGGCCGGCACTGGAGCAGCCGTGCCCCGCGGATCCCTTGGCACCAGAACGAGCCTTGTACAACCGGAGGGAAACGCTACCATTCATCTCCCAGCAAATGCTTTCAAGCATCACTCAACACCTCTCCAGCAGAGGAGACTGATTTTCTTTTTCCTGGCTGAGTGCTCACATGTATATTATTTTTTTTAATTCCAGTCTCAGCGTTCCCCCCCAGCCCTCCGCTCCCCCCGAAAGAAAACAAACCCGAAAGCACAGAGTGTGCCTTGTAAAAGTCCCGGCTCTGGTGTCCCGCCGCGAAGGGGCACGCGGTGGTCCCAGCAGCCAGCCCGCCTCAGCCCGGCGCTGCTTGTTGACATACGCGGCGCAGTATATTTCTTTAAACAAAGGAGCCTATGCATTCAATGCATTGTTGTGAGAGGGTTTGTTTTCAAAGCCTGACCCCAAATCTGAACTCCGCGGATCCTGCGTTTCTCAAGATCAAACGCGAGAAAACGTGACCAATGCAAACAAGAAATAAACCTTGATAATTATAGCCGTGTGCTGGGGCGGCTATTGTTTAGTGCACACTAGTACCCGCTTTAGCATAAACATAATCCTATTTTTAAAGGGATGCCTGACCGGTTTACAACATTTCTCCCCATTTTGCCTCCAAACCCCCTCTTCGACAGAAACCCACCTTCCCGAGAACGGAGAGGAGATTTAAGAGCAGAGCCAAAAGGCGAAGCGATGCGCCCACGGCCGTGCCGAATGCCGGTGTTGGAGCGGGGAGCGGGTCCTCATCCCCCCAACCTGCTCCCGGTTGGCGGGGGACAAGGGGGACCCCACGATCCGGCTATTGCTTGCAGCCGGCAGGAGCAGACCGACGTCGGAGGACAAACAGACAGCACCGGTCTTTTCAGGAAGGCCATATCACTTAGCGCTTGGAAAGGAGCTACAATATTTTCCTGATTATGTTTGCACGCAAACGAGCGCCGCGGGGAAATTATGCAACCCGGCGCGGGGAGGGGTGGGAGCGAGGGACGAAGGGCTGGAGGGGAGCCCCACGCTGCACCCCGCCGCCCTCGGCCCCAGACGACGCGGCTGCAGCCCCCGAGGTACCGCACTCCCCGCGGCAGACGGGCTCCATCGCGGCCCCCTCGCCCCTCCGCCGCCGCCGGAGCCCCTGCACCGCGACCTCCCGGCGCGGAGGCAGCACTCAGCCGGCGTGTCGCGCAGCGCAGGGGTTATTAACGGCCTCTTCATTAAGCGCCCGGACCAAAATGCATACATTCGTCAGCCAGGCAATTTAATTACTGAGCCCGGGTTCACCTCGCACACCCACACGCCTTTCTTTTTCGAGGCCTCTGTGCGGTCATAGCCATAAATAAATAGATCGCAGGAGCAAGAGGCAGATGCTGACTCCTACAACCTCCGTCTTGGGCACGGAGCCTTTAAACCACCAGAACTTGCAGTATTTAATTTCTTTTGTTACCGCTTCTACCTTTAGAGCTCTGCCTTAGGCTTTCTAGATACAATCACAGGGAGCAGGAAACAGAGAGCTACGAGATGAGCTTCCTAGCAATCACACGCAGGCTCATACAGCCCATCAATCACCCTAATTACAACCGGCCACATGTCCACAGCTCTCTGTGGCACTCCGTTACTGCCCGTAATTACACCATTGCATCCTTTCTCCAGTAACAGTATCACGGAGTTAATTTGTGATTGTAGATGGGGTGTATCTCGTAATGCGTTTCATCCTGGCGCACTCAGCGCCGTGATTGCCGGTCACGCGTCACCTGAGCGGAGGGAACGCGGGCAACACTTGTCCCCAAAATAAGACTTTAAGGTCCTCACCCGCCCCCCAGCACTGCCTCTCTCCGCAGCACGCTCCCGCTTCGGTTTCTGACTGCTGCCCACATCCCATCCAGAGTCAGGACACCACCACAAGCAGGTTCCCTCAACGCCAAGTGCTTGTCCCTATCCACCAGATAAAAGCAAGGTGGGCCATGGGTGTCCACCGCGGGGATGGATATGGCCTTCTCGGGGAGGATACCCAGACCTGGGACAAGGCTGGGCCTCCCGAAACCAGTGTCCGTCACGGACCTGCTGGGATGTCACCCCGGCAGGCTGGCGTCCCTCTGCCAAGTCTACTTGGAGAGCGGGGTCTTTGCAGCGAGAAACGTCCCTTTTCTCCATGCCAACGCTACACAGTCTTGGTCCTGGCTGAGCCTGTAGGTCCTACCAAAACACACAACCGAGTGCAGATTGTGGTCTTGCTATTAACGGACGTTACCTACTCGAGACCCCGCGCCGCCCTCGGTGGGACGGTGCAGGTGGCACTGCCAGACCTGCCCTCCGTAGGGCTCCCACCGCACAGAGACGACCCGGAGGTAGATGCTCTCCTGCAGCCACCCCCCAGCGCGATCCGGCAGATGAGGCAGACAGCTTGAAAAACCCGTAACAAAACGACCATAATAATAAAAAATAAAGGGGGCGGCTCACAGGCACCAGCTGATTCACCAGCGTTGCCCTCCTTACTCCAAAACGCACCAGGCGGGACAAGCTGAGGGCAAGCTTTTCAGCTGAATTACTTTTAATTGAGTACACAGGAGCTTAGAAACACATGATGCCGTCGCCGATAAATATAGCCACGGCTACAAGGATGGAGGGGGCAGGGAGCCATCGCGCTTCGACGCATCCGAGCAGGAGCTTCCAGCCCCGCCGCCTCCTCGGTGTGTTCGGGGAGGCTGAGCCGGCCGAGCCGCCCCCCCGGCTCCGTTCCCCCCCTCCCCGGCTCGGCGGGGCTGCCAGCTCCGCTTCTGGGAAGCCCCGGGCGGCCACCCGGACCCCCGCTCCCCTCCTTGCCCGGGCCGGGAAGGAACCGGAGAGCCCGTACCTGTTTTAAACTCCAAGGCGGGGTCCTTCTCCCCCTCTCCCAGGTCGCTCTGCAGCATCATGTAGAGGATCCCGAAGGAGTTGTGGATGCCGAAGATGGAGCCGTTGCACCAAGCGGCGGCGAAGACCACCACCCACCCGAAGCCGCCTTCGGGGGGCTGGAAAGGCGCGGCGGCTCCGCTCGCTCCCCGCTCGGCCCCGTTCCCGCTGCCGGTGGCGGTGGCGGCCCCGGCGCCGGTCCCGGTGCGCGGCTCGCCTTCCCCCGCCGCCGCCGGCCCCTTCTCTCCGCGCTGCGCCATCGCGGCCGCGCTCCGGCCGCCGCCCGCCGCCCGACTGCCCCGCAGCCGGTCCCACATGCCCGCCGCCCCCCCCCCCGGCCGGCCCCCCCGCCCGCCCCCTCCTGCCGCAGCCTCACTCCCCGCCTCCCCCCCTCCTCCTCCTCCTCCTCCATCCTCCTCCTCCTCCATCTCGCCGCTCGGCCCCCAGCTCCCTACCTGCGGCCCGCGCCCCCCCCCCCACCTCCCTTAGCCCCCCCCTTCTCCTCCCCGGCCACCCACGGGCGGCGTTTCCCCGACGCCCACCCCCTTCGCCGCTCGCCCCCGGGGGCTTAAAGGCGGCCCCGGGCCCGGCCCCGGCCCCGCATCGCCCGCCGGGCCGCCGCCGCCGCCGCCGCATCCTACGGCGGGCACGGCCCCGGGGCGGGCCGCCGCCGGGACCGCCCCCCGCGGGGCCCGGCCGGGCCGAGGGAGACACCGGCTGCCCCCCCCACACCCCCCCGGTCCGGTTCAGGGGCAGTCCCGGGTCTCCCCCCCCCCCCCCCCAGCCCCGTTCCCCGGCTGCGGGATCATCCCGCGGGGGGCGGGGGGGACCGCCCGGTGGGGAAGCGCTGAGGATTTGGGGGGGGGGGACACGAAGGGGGGTCCTCGATGGCCGCGGTGCCTCCCGTGTGCCCCCGCCGAGGAAAATCGAGCAGCGGGAGAGGGCCGAGCGGGTGGCAAAACGCAGCCCCGGCGAGGGGACTGACTTCATTTCACAGTGGGGGGGGGGGATTTGGGGGGCTCGCTGGCATCCCCCACCCCGAAAAGTTTCGGGGGTGTTTTTGGAACGCGTCGCCCGGGGAGGTTTCTTGGTGCCAGGTGGTGAGGCGAGGAGCCTGCCGCTCGATCCCCGCTGCGGGCTGTTCCCCGCGTCACCGGGCTGCTGGGGTTCAGCGAGCGGGGCCATCCGAACCCGCGGGGAGCTGCTCTCTCGCCTCCCCCTCGTTTCGCGATGAGCTCTGCCTTTTCTTTCAATAAATAATTACAAACCCACCAATATATTAAAGCCCGTCTTTTCACACGCTGAAGGTATTTACGCTTTAGTAGATGCCAAGTCTGAGTTATTATTCTTTCTTTACCCTAATGGCTGTGTCAGTGTCAGATGCCTATCGGAGTAAAATAATACATCCCAACCTCACGCTGCTCTTTCTTTACCTTCAGGGGTATTAATTACAAGCGCCTGGCGAGGCAGCGGGGCAGGGTGCGGAGCCGGCAGGGAGCCGGCAGGCAGGCCCGCACCGCCGGCACCGTCTCCCCGCTTCTCCCCGCCGCCGGAGAACAGCACCCGGCCGCGGGCTGGGAACGCGTGTGCCGACGTGCTACGGCTCGCCGGGTTTGGCGAAGACCCTCTGGGACATCGCTACGGCCAGAAAAACCTCTCCTCGGCCTGCCCGCCCGCTCCTGACGGCAAATCGCCGCCGGCTCCGAGGACCGCTCCATCGCCGTCCGCTTCCTCTCCCACCCGAGGGATGAGGAGCAGCGGGGCTCTCCCCGGCTTCGAGCAGCCTGCCCGGGCGGCGGCGAGACCCGAGCCGGAGGGGCGCGACGGTGGGCGACGCGGCCTTCTGCCCTCGCCGTTCCGCTTGGCCGCCGCGCCGATCGATGGCCCCAAATCCCCTTTAGCCGGCGGGGTGCCCGGCGGTAACGCCACGCTGGGGTCAGCCTCGCTGCTGGAGGAACTGCGTTTTTTATTTCCCTTCCTCTCTGGTAGAGTCTCCTCCCCGGATCCCCGTCTCCGCAGCGAGGCCGCTTTAGGCTTGGGAGGTTTGGGAGCATCTTCCACTGCCCTCTGCCGACACGGGGAGCCGCAGCGATGAATTTCAGCAACCATTTTTCCATAGGGCCGGCTGAGGTTGCTTGGCCTGCTGAGTTTATTTTGTTAAACCCTGGCAATCTGGTTTGGGTTACCCCGGGGGGGGTGCGCGGGGGAGCTGCCCCCCCAAAATGCTAATTCCCCGCAGCAGCAGAGCTGGGGCTGGATTAAAAAGAGCAGAGGGAGAGGTGGGAGAGCCCTTTGCCGTAGCACACGCCATCTCATGGAGACTTGTCCCCTCCGGAGCTGCAGAAGGCTCTTGTGGAGTGGGAAGCGGGGGGTTAATATTGCCGTGGACCTTGAGCCAGGCACAAAACCCACTGAGCAGCAGCTCTCCTGGATGTTGGCTCCACCGTGTCTTGACTGAGCATTTTCTGGTGCCGGCTGTGCCGGGCGTCACTGTGCCTTTCTGGGCTGGGCTGAACACCACCAGTTGGGACTGGGGGGTAAAATTAGGGGGGGGGGGTTAATGGGGGGGGGTAAAGGGTTGGTCTGGGTGAGCTAGTGGAGGCTTCAACCAGGAGGGAGCTGCAGCCTGGAAAGTTCTGGCAGCATCAGGCAGAAATGGCTCTGCCTGCTGGTATAAGACCAGCTTTTATTTAGATTGGAGCATCGCACCCAGAGGGTTTGCAGCTCTAGAACCACAAGCTGAACGAAAGACTGCGAGAAAAAACAGATAAAGCTGCTCTTCCCTGGTTGCACTCGACGATAAAACACCCTTCCGTGTCCGCAGCACGGCTTTCCTCAAACCCCCAGCCTGCCGGCTCGGTGAGGGACGCACGGATGGCTGCGGCCGAGCCGGGCTCTCCGGGAGCCACGGCTGCCATCCCTGGAGAGCTGGCAGGCAGCACCTCTTGTCACGGCCGACGGGCCTCCGGTTGCCCCGGCAAAGCATGGCTGTCAGCAGCTTGTTGCTTGTCTCCGAAACTTGGTGCCAGCGCCTCTGCCAAAGGGATTGGCAGCTACAAAACGTGTGTGTTTGGTTTTGCAGAAGAGGAGGAGTGACCGAATGGAAATATCTTATGCAAACACCTTGGGAAGTGTCGCGGCAGGATGTGGCCTCGGAGGAGAATACGAATTCCTGGCGGCTCTGTAACCTGGCTTTGTTTTGGTGGGCGTTGCACAGCGGCGTGGGGACACATGAGGCCGTCCTGAGGACAAAAAGTCGCTGACGACGTCTGCTGCTTGGCCGAAAGTGCCGGGAAAACAGCTCCAGTAGCGAGCAGCTCCCGGCAGAGACATTTGCATGCTGGGCACAAGCCTTTCCCGTCATTAGCAACACGTTTCTCTTTAGATTTCAGCCGTAGTTAAGACAGCTGTTACATCTGGCCTGACAGAGGCACCAAATACATCATCCCAGAGGAATAAACAACTCAGGAGCAGCCTGAAGGGATGCGGCAGTGGTCACCCACTGGCAGGGATGCTGGGACACGGGGTCCAGCACCCAAACCTTGTCACGGTGAGAAGGCAGCGAGAGTTCCAGGGCTCGTGGTCCTGCCAGCGCTGCCTTCAAAGGAGGGCAACCCCGACGGCAGGCAGCCGGGCCGCGGGCAGCACTACGGGGCTGCCGCCTGTTATACCCGGCCAAGGCAAAACGCACGCTGTGGCATCCTTTCTCCGCCTGACCTTCCCAATGTTTGGGATCAAAATATTAGAGGTGGCATATTCCGCCTCGTTAGCGAGATTAAAGTCAATTCTGCTTGGTTTGGCTGAAAAATGAGGCAACCCAAAAGCGCTGGTGTGAGCAGAGGGTTTTCGGGGCACAATGCACCATCCAGCTCCGCGTTTGGCTTCCTTTTGGGGGTGGAAATGGCAGCACTGTGTTCACTCCAGCGGCTGCAGGCTGGGTGGGGAACGTGGTCCGGCTCAGCCATGCTCCTGCCCCACCTGATTTACCACGCGGTTGAGCAAAACCACTATTTCTGGCCCAAACAGAGCAATGGGATGGGTCTATGTTGTATTAAAGGGCTTCTGGAACAGTTTAGCTGCCTGCTAGCCTTCACCGTCCAGGTGAAGAGGTGTGAAGGCACTTTCTGAGAGTGCTTCACTGGTTTTGAGTCTTTCCTTTAAAATAGAAGCTACGAGGACATGTTCCTGCAGAGAAGTGGAAGCTCCTGGCCGGAGCCACCAACCCCAACCACCGTCCAGCTGCCAGCGGCCGCCCCGGCTCTGCCGTGTAACCCCGCGGGACCTCGGCGAGAGGTGCCAGAGATGCTCTGCTGACGGGAAGAGCTCAAGCCGGCGCACAAAGGAGGCAAGGATCCAGCTGTAAATTAATATTTTATAGAACACCAAGAAAAATCAGAGAGGCTAATTACAGCGATAATCATCGCGGCCTGGAGGCATTTCCATGGAAGTCAGGAATTACCCAGGATTACCTCACCCCTTGCAGCAGCCTGCGCGGGAGGTGAGCGTGTGCGGCGGCGGCGCGGCACCCGGCACCTTTTCCTGTGCCGGCTGGGGGTCTGCAACCCAAACCGAAGAGCAGTCGGGTTTTGGCAGCCTCCCGGCATCCAACTCCAGATGCACGGCGCTTGGTTTGCTGAGTTGAGCGTGATGGAGGTTGGAGTCGCAGGGTTTTTGGCTGGTGCTTACCCCGGCACCGCTGTGCCAGCGCGCGCCTGTTTGTCCCCAGTGCCACTGATGCGACTCCAAGTAGGTTAAAAGCCCGAGGTGTTCAGGGCATCGCTAGCAGAGAAGTTTATGGATGTGCCCCCAGGATAAGCTGTTCCCATGGTACGTTAATTAGTGGTGGTAACTGGTAATTGCATAGTTTATCCGGGGACAGAGTAAATTCCCCATCAGCTCCTCAGTTTGGAGGCTGGGGGGCACATCCCAGATCCTGCACGGCATGAGGTTGGCCCCACGCTGTTTGCGGCAAGCCGGGAGCATCTCCAAGAGCTGCGTGGCCAGGAGGGCTGCCTGCTCCTGCCCCATGGCCCAGAGCAAAGCCAGGGCAAACATCTCCAGGGTGAGCAGCTCCCAGAGCAGAGGAGCATCAGTGCAGCTGGTTTGTGCAGCTGAGCTCAAGCAGGAGGGCACTGCCATTCTAAGACCCAATCTGCAAGTGGGAAAGGAAAAAAACTTGGGTAAAAACCCCACGCCTGCTGCGCAGAGCTGGGGAGAGCCTGGGCAGAGGCTGCCTGCACCCTGCCTGAACCCAGTGGCAGCACCCCTGGTACTGGCAGAGACACCAGGCACAAAGCATCCCCTCCCACAGCTCCGGGGTGGGCACAGAAAGAGAAGTCCCTAATCTGTAGAGTCGGTAAAGAGGCAGAGAAGAGCTGCAAGGACCTTCCGTCGACAGACCATCTGCCAAAATGTCCCCTAGCACGTGGCCTGGCCACCACCTGAGGCTGCGGTGAGACAGCGCAGGTCCCTCCCCGCGCACAGAAGTGGAGCTGATGCTCCCCGGCTCCATCCACCTGCGCCAGGAGCAGCGTGCTGCCTTTCTCTGCCCGTCCCCGCAGCGTGTGGACCAGATGGCCGAGCTGCATGGGGCACCCCGGGCACGCTGCCCGCTCGCTTGCCCGTGCCCTCCGAGCTCAGGCGTGCACAGGGGCTGTGAGCACGCTCGCCCGGGCGGACAGGAGGTGGTCCAGGGGCTCCTGGGGCTGAGGCCCGAGGTGGTTGTGACACCCATCGGATTTGCTCCTGGCAGTTTGCGGGTTCATGACGCGCTCACCCGCTCCTGCCAGCTCTGGCAGCACGAATTGCCCCGGAGCTGCTTCAAGCAAGGGCTGGATGTCACCGACGGCTGCGGGCAGGGTCGGGCAGCTCTTGGGCAGAGGGGCTGCTCGCACCTCCTGGCCGAAGGCGAGTCCTCCGAAGCCCTGTCCCTGCGACGAGGTGGTGCCGACGTAGGCTGCGCCGGTCCTGGGAGGAGCATCAGCCTGTCTCACCCCGACCGGCTGCACTTCTGGCCCTGTTCAGGTCAGGGAAAACTTTTCCTTCATTTTTTTGAGATGAAAACACCTCCGGTAGCAGCAGCTCATGCAGCAGCACAGGGACAGCACAGCCCACCAAGGAAGTCCAGGCTGAATCCGAAGCAGCCGGCCTGAGCAGCCAAGCTGTCCCGGCCGCTCGAGGAAGGTCCCTGCGGACACCTGCACGTGGGGTTGGCACCAGAGTGCAGCAGCCAGGGCTGGCGCAGGCTGCAGACCTGCCCGAGCACCTCCGGGCAAGTCAAAGCTGCCCTTATGCTGCTGCCTGCAAAAGAGACGGGCACTGGGACGAGACAAAGCCTTGTGCCAGACCCCTCTGTCCAGCCTAGTGAGTTAGCAGGAGATAGCGGCTGTCCCTTGTGGGATGCTCTGGCCGTGCGTCCGTTCTTGTTTTCTCGATGAGGATGGGGAGCAGTCGCAGCAGCATCAGGGCTGGGGTGCAGCAGCCTGATGCGCTGGGGAATGGGGAGCTTAGCCCCGCTGCCTCCACAGTGCTCGCTGCCGTGCCTTCCTTGGAAACACGGCTTAATCCAGCCCTGGAGCACTCAGTTAAAAAAAAAAAAAAATCAAAGCGTGAGTCATCCCACTCCAAACCTCAAACCATGTCACAGATCATCCCTTGCTCTGCTGAAGTTCTCCCACTTTCCCCATATGCCTCAGTGGAAGGGGAAAGGGGAAGCAAACACGATTTCCCACATCCCAGCTCCTCGCACAGCTAAAAAACCGGTCTCGCCTGGCTCACTCTGCCCTCTAGTAGCAGCTGGATTTACAGCAATATGTGCATTTTCTGTGCGATGCCTTGCCCTGGTGCACTGCCAGCCTCCAGCCCTCAGCTGCCCCTTGGGTGCCCCGGCTGGGCAGGGACACGGCCGTGGGGGTGGGAAGGGGTAGAGGGACACCAGAACCTGCCCTGGCTCCGCTGGCATCCCTGGCATGGAGGTGCAGCTGGCACGGGCAGAGCCGTACCATTTTCTTACAGTCCTAACACCTGAGCGAGTCGTTTATGTCCTTCCTTGGCCGGCCTGGAAAATCTCTGCCGGTCACCGGGGCTGGAGCGGGGACAGAGCCCGGGCAAGGGGTTTGCGTGGGCTGGAGTGGCCCGAGAAGGGCAGAGCCCTGAGGGGGGGTCGTTTCTGGACACCCAGGCTTGGGTTCTGTTAGCTCCAGCTGAAGGCTTTGACCTGGTCTGAGACCAAGGGGCACCCATGGGCTGTGGGAAGAGGGGGGGTGTTTTGGAGGTAGTGGCATCAGACCTGCCGGAGACCCCCAAACGGTGAGACGAAGCCCTTGCGAGCATTCGCACCAAACGGCATCTCAGCGTGGTCCAGCGCCGGCTCTGGGGCACGACCAAGGAGAGGACCGAAAAATCCTCGGGCAATACCAGTCGGTAGTGGTGGCGAGCTGGGGAGGACGGAGGTTTGCTTGCTCCGGTTCTTGGGCTCAGCTACCAACTGGATCATCACCCTCGTGCCGTTCTGCTTGCCAGTACCGCGGGGCGACCCAAGGATATATCACAGGGCGCAGCGAAAACACCGCGGTGCCCAAACCGGAGGAGAAGGCGATGCCCAAACCGTTCCCCTTCGTACCGGAGCATCCTTTCACCTCCTAAATCTTGCCACCCGAAGGATTTCCATCGCGGTTCGCGGCGAGCCCAGGTTGCGAAACTATGGAAAATTCGGTGTTTATTGAAAAACGAAAAAAAAAAAAAATTATGAGGGAGGGAGCTGGGGGTCCGCACGGTCGGGTCCCGCGTACCGGGGCTGACCGTGCGGAGCGGGGCGGAGCGGGGCGGAGGCGGTGGCGGGGGGGGCACATGCGCCGTGCGCGCACTGCGGAGCGGCGCGGAGAAGCGCGGAGAAGCGCGGAGCGGGGACGGCGGCGGCCGCGGCCCTGCGCAACCCGGGGGGGGCCGCCGCCGAGAGGGAGACACCCCCCCCCCGGCCAAAGCCACCGTCCCGTGTCCCCCCCCCAAAAAAAAGCCGGCGGAGGTGAGCGGGGGAGGGATGCGGGAATGACGCGGTACGGGAAAAGGGGGGGGGGGTCTTCCCGCTTCCCCCCCCCCCAAAATGCAAGCTCACACTTGGGGGGGGTCACACACCATCGCGGGGGGGCGGGGAGGTGCTTTGCAGCCTTTTTATTGGGGTCCCCCATATGGGGGGGCATCCTTGCAGGGAGGGGAGCCCCCACCGCTCTGCATCCTTGCATGGAGGGGGGGGTCTTGCATGGAGGAGGGGGGTCTTGCATGGAGGGGAGGGTCCTCTACTGCTTTGCTTCCCTGCGTTGGGGGGGGTCCGGGCTGCTTTGCACCCCTGGATTGCAGGGGTGTCCCCTATAGCTTTGCATTCGTGCATGGGAGGGGGGGGAGTCCGTGTCGCTTTGCATCCTTGGGGGGGTCCTCCTCACTTTGCACCTATTCATCGGGGGGGGGGGGGGTGGGGGGATCCTCCACCGTTTTACACCTTTGCGTGGAAGGGAGGGAGTCAGGCTGTTTTGCACCTTTTTATCGGGGGGGGGGGTCCCCAAAGCACTTTGCATGTTTGCATCGTGGTGCTCAGGGCCTCTGCATCCTTGCACGGGGGGGGGGCATTCTGGTAAGGTGGAATCCTAGCAGCTTTACAACCTTGCAAGGGAGGGGGGTCAGGCCCCTTTGCATGGCAGAGGGGCTGCTGTCACTTTGCATTCCTGCATGGAGAGGGGGGTACCCGGCTGCTTTGCACCCTTCACGTTGGGGGGGGGGGCATCACTTTACATCCTCGTATCTTGGGGAGGGAGGATCCACCACTGCTTTTCGTTTTTACATCATTGTGGACGATAAGCTGGGGCCGCGGTCGCCTGTGCAGGGAGAGGCACCTATAGCCAGCGTAGGGCAGGGCTCATCACCCCCTGGCTGGGGAATGGGGGCGTATGGGGGGGGGGGCTGAAGCCTGGTGTGAGGCTGGGGAACCAGAGGGGACAGGAGCCCGGTGGCACCTGCCACGCATGGCCCCCCCCACCCAGCCCAGGGCCCTCCCTGGGATTTGGAGCCCCCACCGGTAACCCCCCAGCCCAGGCGACCCCCCCAAGCAGGCTGCAGGCAGGCACCCCCCCCAAGGGTGCAGAGCCTGGGCCTCCATGCTCGGTGATTCAGCTACTTGCAGGGAGCTTTAATTTTATCGCTTCAAACTCGAGTTCTTGCTGCCTCGTGGTGGTGTCAGCGTGATAAAATACCTATGGATTAAGATGCTTTTTAGCGTAGTTTGTGGCTGCTTTGTCTGCGGCTGCCTGGCATACAGCAGCCAGCTGCCGGATACGCTGCCGGACACGAGCCGGAGGAGGGGAGCGCAGGACCTGGATGGATGGGCAGATTGGCAATGGCAGAATTAATAATTCATCTTCAAAACTTCAGTGTGCCAAGGCACACCCCTCATTTGCTGCATCTCATTGCCTGGATCTTAGAGAGAGGTTGCTGGTTTCATTTTTTTAAAAAACAGGTATTTTGATGGCATTTCTGTATCTCAGTAGCATCCTCTATAACGGTGATTAGGGGAGGCTGAAGACAGCATCAGTCCGGCAAAACTTCTTCTGGCAGCTAGAAGGTTAACGTGCACCCTGCTCTTCTGTCGCAAACGCAGAGCACGCTAAGGGCTCTTACACATAACGCCTGTGATGCAACTTAGACCCCAAATGTCCGCTCCTTTCCCAAGGAGCTGAAGCCCACAGAGAAAACTCGAGATGAAGCATATTTTGCTTTGAGCTGTCATCTCCCTTGGCCCAGTTCTGAACCAAAGATGCTCATCCTCCATTTTATGGTGGATGACAAATCAGCTGCGGATGCCAAGATCTTGACAAGTTACGAACAACAGCCCTCAAGCCAAAAGTGTTAAAATAAAAAAAAAAAAGGCAAGAACGTTTTTTTGCAGAGCTGCTCATCCAAAAAGCCACCCTCCGAGCTGCACCCCAGGGACGAAAGCCGCAGCGTTTCGCACATCTCGGTGAGCGGAGGGCACGCAACCAGCTCCCGGGCGGGACCTGCCCTCGCTCCCCCAGATCCCACCGGGATTTTTGCAGGGCTGCACGTACAGCGCCGGCAGGCGAAGGAGCGCTGGCGGCCTGGGAAGGGACCACCCGGGGAACATGGCACAGCCCCGGCAGGGAACCGCATCTGAGCTGGCTGGGAGCGCTCTGTGGCTGGAGATGCTGGTCCTGCGGCTGTTCCCAAAGGCAGTGAGCGCCGGGTTTCCAGAAAGACCCTTGCTGCTCACCGAGGATTTCCCGGGTTTATCAAAGCGCCTTCTATATCGGGGGAGAATAAGGCTGGTTTGTTCAGCAGCGTCCTGCTCGCACAAACCGCCAGCGAGTGAGAGAGATCCTTCTGTTAATGAGCTGAGCACAAAAGGGAAAAAAATGTCATTGAAGATTTTCCTTTGGTGATAAAGAGTCATTAAAAACAACACATGATTCCCGGGCCAGCGGGGATCTTTTCCAGCCAAAACAGAGCCTGGATCTGTGCTGCCGTTCCCACCGCCCCATCCCGACTCCTCTGAAGATCAAGGCAGGCATCTCCGCTCCCAGGCAGTCCTAGCACAGGAGCCACGCACAGAGCAGCGTCATTTCATTCACACCTGGGTTTCACCCCTTTCTCCCTTTGGCATTAGAGTATCAGGGCGTTGTGTTTGCATGGATTTAGTTTGTATCCGAAGCAGAGATAAAGCCAAAAGCCGGTGGTGGGTCTGTCCTGGGGCTGGCAGCAGCTTCTATGAGATGGGAAGGACCCAACGAAGCGGCCTTCAGCTCCCTGACCAGTGCCGGGGGACACTGAGGGCTCCCCATTTCTGAGAAATCAAACAACAGAACCAAACCCCACATCAGCTAAAACCCAAGGAAAACTGCCTGAAAACCCCGCTTGCCCATTTGGTGTTTGCTAGTTGTATACCTGTAAAGAACCATTTAGATAAAAAACATTAAGGAGCCTGTTAGGATGAGCTTTTTATACTAACCCCAAGGTAGCGAGGCGGTTGCATTTATGGCATCCTCCTAAGCAGGCTGTTTGGTGAAGGTTGGTGTTGCAGAGCCCAGCCTTCAGAGGCGTTTGTGATTTAGAGGCAATTTAGTCAAGTGCTGTTCCTAGAGCTGAAACATTTTGCGGGGGGGGGGGGGGGGGGGGGGGGGGGGGAAGAAAAAAAAATACTGTGGCATTTACTAATAAAACTCTTCAGGAATATTTTTAGCTGTGATTTAGCGTTATGTTGCACTTTGCTGTGAAGTGTTCGTTCGCTGAAGCCTCCTGGCAGTTGTTAGCCGTGGTAGAGCTGCCTTTGGCTGAGTTAGCAGAGGAGGAGAGCTGCAGATGGACCGGAGGAGAGGTGCGGGCAGCACTCCCAGCCGGAGCGGGCGATGTGCCTTCCCGGTGGGGCACAGGTCACCGATTCAGCCCCAACCCAGGGAGGGATGCAGCTCTGCCCCAGGGCCAGCCAGGCGTCCAGCTCCCTCCTCCCTTTGGCCGGAGGGCCTGACCCTTTCCCTGCAGTTGCAGCTCAGCTTCAATCCGTTCTTGGCCGACAGCAAATGTTCCTCCGTGCCACCCAGGATCAGGGCTGAGACCTCTCAACTCATTTCACATGTGCTGTGGGAATAGCGAGTCCGCAGCCCTGGCTTCCAGCCTCCCCCGAGGAGATAGCCTGCAGATGGGGGACCAGAATCAACATCCCACATCCTGGGGCTTTTCAGTCCCCAAGGCATTTTGCTACCCGATGCTTCACCATGGGATGTGCTAACCCTTCTCGCTCGGGATGGGGCTGGGGTGCTTTCCGTGGCCCCAGACCACTTGTAAAGCCAGACTCCTTCTGGATGCAGAGGTCTCAAGGAGGGGGCAGGCAGTGGCATTGCTTCTCCCGTGCCCATCAGCCTCAGTGCAATCATGAGAGTTTACTCTCACTGAAGATCTGCCCTCTGGTTTATTTTAAGCAGGGGGAACGCTTGAGATCCAGCCGGTTTTAATATATTTAATTAACCTTTGGACAATAGCTCTGGAGTGATTATCAGCTTCACACAAAGCAATGACATTTGTCATGCTGGTAGTGTTCACAGTCATTTGGGCTAGCAACAAATTAAAAAGTGGTTGCAGATGTATTTCGCAAATTAGAGTCCTTGCAGTGCAGATCACGCTCCATTTTGTGTGAAGTAAATCAGCAGATCTGGTCCAGCTCTAGCAAGCAGGTTTCTCCGCATTGCAAAGAGCCACCTGCACAGTTTTTGCTGGTTGATTTTTTTTCTGAGACACCAAAGCTTCAGTCCCTACAGGCTATACACTCTGCTCTCCCTCCCGAGGCTGTTCATGGCCCACATCAGCCAGACATCTGAGGTTAAGAAGAAGTTTGGGGCCACCTGAGCCAGAGGTTGCCCCTCAACCCTTAGGTAGCTGCTGGTGGCCCTGTCTGTCCTCTGCAGATTTGTCCTGTTGCTCCTTGAACTCTCCCGCACCAATTTCCAGCATGCTCTGTGGCACAGCTCCACAAATCAACAGCTCGAAATCCCGCTGCTTTTGCAGCTACCACTTATTTCTGTCCGCTCAGAAATATTGCACACCCCAGGGATCCTTCCCAGCCCTCTCCTGTACCAGATCTGTCCTGCCAAACTCTACAGGACAAGCTCCTTCAGGCACGTACAAGCCCAGCTGAGTGTCACCTCCGCCTCTTGTCCTTTTCCTGACTCCAGAGTCAGGGTTTTTTTCCACTCCTTTCAATATTTGAGGACTGCCTTGCATCTCCTTCTCCTTCCTGCCCCCACAGCCCTTCCCCACCTCACCATTCCCAGGGTGCCTGCACTGAAACACAGGTTGCTGTCCTGAACAGGCATTGCGAGATCTGGCACTTTTATTCTTTTGATATTCATTGGTAAACTTTTTTGTCTTTCGCTCGAGGATAATAGATTTTCAATATACCACTTTGGTTTTTTGCAGTACTCTGGCTCCTGGCATCCGACCAAAGCTTTTGCTCCCTTGCAAAAGCCTCCGGTTCCTGGCAGCGTCTGGTCCTCAGGGCTCAGCGGGGCCCTGGGGAACCCAATTTGGGTAAGAGCTTTGATTGCAAGAACCAAGCAAATGGGCTATCCCCAAGGCTTGGCCCAGAACTGAGCTTAGCCGCAGGGGCTGACCCAAACTCCCAGTCTTTAGGTGTTTGGCGTGGCTGTGCTCACTGCACACTTACCCACGTTCTCCCCAAATCCAAGCTCAGGGTTTGTCTTGGCCGTCTGACACGCGGTGAATTAGGTTTCCTTGGCCACCTTGTACAGGCTCGGCTGCTGCTTCACACACCGTCCAGCCGGCTGGGTGCCGTGCTTCAATACCATCACACAAGGTGTTGAAGACACCTCAATGGCTGATTTGTTTTTGCAAGCTGGCGGCGTGCGACATGGACATCCTTCCCAGCCCAGCTCTGCTTGCCTCTGCCATGGCTCCATCCCAGTCCGGGTTTCTTCCGCAGGGAGCACCCAGCCATAGAAAATGAACCCCAAAATTGCCTTCTCTCCCACCTTGGCTGGGTGAAGGAGAGTGGCGGCAGAGGGACTTCTTCCTCTCTGCTCTCATGCAGCATGAAGCGGGGCACTGGGGCTGAGACTGCAGGTATCCGGCACTTGCCAAACCAAACATTTTTCTTGGGATTAGCCAGCACCTGAGATGTTGTCACCCAGCCTGTCCCTCCTTGCAGGGCCATCCAGAGCATGCATGATCCTTCAGGCCACTTTGGACCCTGCTGCAGGAATCCAGCTTGGCTTTGCAAGTCACAGCTCGATGCCCTGCCCAGTGGGAGAGGGCGAGTGGGTTTGGGGGTGCAGTGGAGGAGGTGAGGAGTTATGTATATGAAAAGCTATTGCAAAGAATATAAGGAGCAAGGGCTGGACACGAAACTCCATTTTTCCGACCCTCTTACAAAAGAAGAGCTGCTTTTCTGCCCCCGACAGACCCCAAGGACTTAAGCTGCCAGATGTGATAGCTGCCAAGCTGAAGGCTGACATCTGGAAGGAGCCAGCTGTAGGCGTCACCTGTGAGCCAGCAGCTGCAAACCACACTGCCAGTCTGGTCTGCAGGGACCAGGGGCTGGCAGTTGTGGTCTGGGACAGCGCTTATTCTCCAGCATGGACTGGGAAAGCAGGGGCTGCTCTTCAGTAGCACCAGCAGCTCTGGTATTTGGAGTGCTGTGGTCAATTTGCTGATTGCTCCTTGGGAGAAATCAGCTTCTTAGGACAGAAGATAAAGCTTGTTTCTGGTCTCATCACCTCCCCTGCATGGGCATCTCAGCCGATCTTTGCTCGGGCAGCAGCGAGCTGGACACGGTTCCCTTCCGAGCTCCTTTGCTTGGTTTGGGAAACCTTGGAAAGCAGGTGGGAGGCTGCATCTCTGCAAGATGATGCCCAACTTGGGTAGGATCCAGCAGGCATCGGGGTGGATTTGTGGCCGTGGGGAACACCGACACCAAGGCTCGTTGCAGGCTGGAGAGGGCTGCGAGGCAGCCTGCAGTCCCATGCACTGGCTGCTCCGAGCCGCCCTCTGCCAGACAGAGCAACGGCGGGGAACTGGGCTGAGCAGCCCCATGCATCTCCCAGAGCACAGGCAGCTCAGGGGGGTCCGTGCCGCTGCCCCGGTGGGGCATTGAGGAGCTTTGACAGATGCGTTATGGAAACTGCAAAGTGCTACCCGGAAAAGCAGCTACGTGTCACGGAGAAGTGGGTGCTTTCCAGTTACCATCAGCAGCCGTGAGTCTCTCCTTGGCCTGTCACTGCTGCCTTTGGCCTGTGATGCTTCCCAATACAGCAAGACTTAGAGTTATCGACTCTTTCAGCAGCTGGGGAGAGCAGATGAGTGATGGGAGAGCCCCCACAGCGTGCCTGTACTGTGGCAGCAGCTCCCGGGAAGCCCCTGGCCAGTCCCACTCCTGCCTTCCACCTCCAGGAAATTCCTGCCCAGTTTGTGGCTCCCATTTTCTTCCTCCTGCAGCCTGATGCCAGCATTATCCCACCGAGGGCTCCTTGCTTCCACTCAGGAGACAACAAAACCTCATGGATTTTAGTCCACGTAAGCAATACCAGAATCTGGCTGAGTTTCCTGGACCCAGGAGAGGAGATGCTCACCCTACAACAACACCCTGTAGAAGTGCAGAGAAATTGGAAGGCTCAGGTCATTGCAAGAAGTTTGGCTGGTTGAGGTTGTACCGCTGAGTCCTGCACCAACGGAGCAGCCAGCACCTAAAGAAACTGGGGCCATCGCATGAGAAAGAAGCGAACCTTGCTGAGGGTGGTTGGAAAAGCCCATATAACCACCTAAACCTGAGTGGAGCTTTGAAGATGAAGCATCACGGGGGCTTGTACCGTTATCCCAAAGCAGCTGAAGGGTGGGATCGGAGGGGCCGTGCTGAGCCGGGCAGGGCAGCACTGCTGACCGTGGCTGGGGTCTCCCCACAGCCTTGGAGCCATCGGCTGCGTCTCCTAACACTCCCTCAGCTAGAGAGGAAAGACAGACCCGAAGCCTCAAGGGCTGGCACATCACCTGAGCCGCAGTCGGAGGGGAGGGCAGGAGCAGGGCAGGAGGGGAAGAGCTCATCCCCACCTACAAGCGGCCGTCACCGGTGACGATAGACACGCGTATCCCAAGGGAGGACTTTAGGAACTCCTTTTCACGCCCTCCGTGCCAGAGCAGGCATTTCACAACAGAGCCCAGCCCAGGGCTGCCTGAGCAGGGTTGAACACCTTCCACCAAACCTGGAGCAGCCCAGCAAGGTGGAAAACCCTTCCAGATGTCCGACCTGAGCACGGACACCAAGGCCGGCCATCCCACCTGCCCTGGATCAAGTCTCCCCCCCCAGCAGCGCTGCTGTAACCCCCCAGCTGCTCCCAGCCAGGCTGTGCTCTTGCAGCACAAGGACAAGGTCACCGCAGCGCGCGTTAAGCGAGCGCTGCGAGCAAGGCATTGCCCCGGCTTCGCCGCCTCTGCCCTTGCCGGGGTGCAGCGGGGCCAGCGGCCACAGGGGGAAGGCAAGTGGGAGCCCGGGGTGACCCCAGTGTAGGGGCTCACCATCACGCCCACCCAGGGCCAGCGAACTGCAGGCAGAGCAGGCAGCGGGGTCTGCTGGCAGCCCCAGATGCCCCCAGAATCAAGCGACCAGGAGGCAGAAGCCAAAGCGGACAGGGACAAAGACAAGGCTACAACGCAGGTCCAAAGCCCGCCCTGAAGATCGTGCCAAACCGAGGACTCGCCCCCGGTGCCAGCATCCACCCAAGGGACCTACCTGGGGCAGGAGATGCTCGCAGGGGTGAGGTCCAGCAGGACATGGCCAGGAGCAGGGCTGGGGACCAGCAGCATCCTTCAAGGCAGGACTAGTACCCCCAGCTGAGCTTAAATAACCTCCTGGGCCCATGGGTGGGGTGTAGGTCCCAGGTGAGGCTGCTTAGGGCCGTCAAGGGATGGTAGTGCCCATGGGAAGATGGCAATTTGGCCCCGCAGCTGCCCAGATGTGGCTTTACTGGTTGCACGGCAATGCCCAGCTGGGCTGTACTGGGGGTGCCACAGCAGTCACTGCCGAGCCTGGTGCACGCTGTGCGTTCGTGATGGCCCGCGGTGCTGAGCACTGAGGTGGGGTCCGGTGTGGCGATACGTATGGAAGAAACCATGAATTGCTCTTGGCCTAACTCTGTCCGTGTTAGGGCTTCTCCCTCGTGCACCAGGGAGTCACCTCCGTGCCTGGCAGATCCCTGCTCCTGCCCTTTCCTGAAGGTCTGAGGACCTGCCACCAAAATCACCCCTCAAAGGCTTGGAAATTACCCAAAATATCAGCACGAGCAGGAGCAGCGCTGGGCATCACTGAGCATCCCTTTGCTGGGGCTCAGGCCCAGCTGCCAGCGCTCAGGATTTGTGCGCAGCCTTTTGCTAGGTGTGAGCAAGACGTGCCTGCGAGGACAGAAATTAAGTTGGTGTCATGTGTAGCCCATCCCCACCCAAAGCGGTTTGGTCTCCTGAGTCGGGACAGGCCTTGAGATGGCGGGTTTTAGGTCAAAAGTTGGGTTTTCAACCCAGAAGTCCGAGGTTTGGTGCCGCTGGTGCACGAGGGATGTGGTTACAGCAGGTTGAGATGGCACTTGTCGCGGGAGGGGATGGCGGGGCTCTCTAATCCCTGCGTTCCTGTTAGCAGCTGTTAATCAGGGAGGTTAAAAAACAGCTTCTCCTGTGGCTCGGCCAAAGTTGCCTGTCCCAGCTACCCTAGCCTAAAAATGTGTGCCTAACTCCTCCTTGGTTTCTTCTGCAAGCTCTGAGTCTTGTTAGGGCTTCTGGGGGGCAGATTAAAGGGATCTTTATTTCTCCAGGGATGCTCTCCCATGGCATGGTCTCAAATGCTGTTATCAGACCACGTACCCACCTTCTGCCCCTCTTCAAGTCTGTCCCTGCTGGGAAGAGTTTCAGACCTCAAATCTTTTTTTTTCTTCATTGCCCTCTGGGGTCCCCACGGGGGATGGAGGAGCGGGTGGCCGTGATTCCTCCCAGGCCGCCGGCATGGGGACAAAAAGCCCTGGGTGCCGGTGGCCGTGTCCCAGGCGGATGCTGAGAATGGCTCTTTGTTCCCTGTTTCTAATTGCTGGGCCGAAGCAGCTTGTTAACCACTCTGCCCCGTGCTCTCCCATCCCTGCAGCTGCTGCTTGGGGGGAAACCCCTCGTGGGGGCATGCCAGGGCTCAGCCTCTGGGTGCGCGTTTTGGGGTGACACATAAAACCGGCTCAAAGCGAGCTTGGGGTGAAGCTGCCGGTGTTACTCATCTCTTTATGCAGCCCGTGGAGGGTTCAGGGGGTGCCTGGAAAGGAGGGTTGTACGTGGCCAGAGCAGACATCCATCAGCAGACATCCAGACGCTCCCCTGCAAACTCCGTCACAGTTTTCTCAGTCGAAAAACAGCCAGCTGGCAGAAACCTCTAAGGCTTTCTGGGAGCCAGGGACAGTACCAGCCCCGCCATCCATGTTCAGTGACTTTGGG
This sequence comes from Haliaeetus albicilla, assembly GCF_947461875.1. NCBI lineage: Eukaryota > Metazoa > Chordata > Aves > Accipitriformes > Accipitridae > Haliaeetus > Haliaeetus albicilla. The sequence continues at coordinate 2,870,539 of NC_091505.1, read as the reverse complement.
AAGCGCCGGAGGACACGCAATTTGCTCTGAGCCCAAAGCCTCGCACAAACCTAAGGAGGGTTCAGGGCTGGGGTCCTTCCCACGGCACCCCGACTGCCCCGGGGCAGAGCGCAGCCCAGCCATTCACCCCCGTACGTAGAGATCTAGGAGCACAATCAGCCCTTTGGGAAGCTCGATATGAATGATTTAGAAACAATTTTTGGGCTCTTTCATGGAGGGAGCTTGAATTTGCATTTGAAAACTGCGGAGGAGCTGGCGGGGGGACGGGAGCACTGGCCGGGTGCTATCAATGGGAAACTGTTCTGTCTAACGCTCCTGGGGCCAAAAAATGTGAACTCTGCAGATTTCTGGCTCCGTTCATGGTCAGAATTGCTGGCTCTGTTGTCGGTGCCCGGCTGCTTCGCTCCCAGCTCTTAATGGCTCTGCTCGGAAACTAGTTTTCCTTTGCTGCCAAAGCCGACCGGGGTTTTGTGAAAGATGGGGTGGATGGGGGTTGCCCAGGATGTGAAACGGGGGGATTCAGCTCACTGTATTTGGGAGCTGGGAAGGCTGTTCGTGCTCTCCGGTCCTTATCAGCCTGGGATCCAATTCGCAGCAATTTCAATGCTAAAGTCATCAGTTTGCCTTTGCATTGGGAGCGGAGCTGAGGCCCGATGCACTCGTGTCACGTAAGACCCCGCTAGCGCAAGCCTGTGGAGTCACCGCCTGCTTTGTGCCTGCCCGCGTCCCAGTCCCAGGCTGCAGCGCCCCGGGAGACACCACCGTGGTTAATAAATGCTCCTTTTTTTTAATCCTTTCTCAGCCTGTTTCACACCACTGACCCTTTGCGTCAGTGGGGTAACCTGCCCCCAGCGCTCCCCCCTCCACCCCGCCATGCCCGTCCTTCGTCCTTCCTTGCCGGCTCCCATGGGTGCTCTCGCTGGAGATGAGGCCGTTGGGTGCGAGCATCTCCCTACGTCTCCTTGAGCCCCGTGGAAAACGAACCATCCCCAGTTCAGGCGCAGGCAGTGGCAGAGCGCAGGGATGCTGGGGGGGCCACGCAGGGATGCTGTGGAGAGTAGGGGCGAGCTGGCTGCGGCAGCTTGCCTCGGCGTAGTTCATGCACAGATAAAACCCCGGAGAGCTTTGCACTGAGCTGGAAATAATGGCATTACAAGCGCTTGCTCGCTTCTGGCTGCTGTTTGGGTTGGATGAGGCTTTTCGGGGTCGGCTGAAGGGCTGCAGCACGTGGGAGTTTGCTCCTGGTTTGAGCGCAGCTCCAGGAAGGTAAGTGGGAAAGGCTCCCCGGGGCACAGTGGCTTGTCAGCGGAGCACAAGATAGGGACAGGGCCCTCATGGTCCTCACCTCCATCCTGGCATCCCCATACTTGCCGGCATCCAGAGGTTTGCACCCTCAGAGCATCCCCTGCGTGGAAAAGCCCTGTTCGGGCTGCATCCTCCGTATCCTGGTGTGGGAGGGACAAGTCCCCTGGGCAGAGAGCAGAGGGAATGGGGAGAAAAAGTAGGTAACTGACAAAAGCTGTGTGTTTTCTTTTTTTTCTTTCTTCTTTGCCCAGGAGAGGCGTGAGGGCTCACCGGCAGCATGCCACTGGTGAAGAGGAATATCGAGCCCCGGCATCTATGCCGGGGGGCTCTTCCTGAGGGGGTGACGAGTGAGCTGGAATGTGTCACCAACAGCACGCTGGCTGCCATCATCAAGCAACTGGGCAGCCTCAGTAAGTCACAGCGCAGTGACCCCAGCGTGGGATGGGGATGGGGTGGTGGGATCCTGGCGGGACGCCACGGTCGCTTGCTCTGGTTCCAATGACAGAGAAATGGGGGCTACATGAGAGCCGTGCAGGCCACAGCCACCTCTAATTTCATGGGAATTATCCAGCTAATAAAAAAGGGAGGGTGCTTATGGCCAAGCCCAAAGTGGGGACTTGGTGGCAGCTTTAAGACCCGTTTTCCTCCCATAGCCAGTCTGTGCAGTGGGGGACGGAAAGCCTTCGCGAGCCCCTTACTTCTCAACTTGGCCAGAAATAGGAAGGTCAGACAAAGATTAAAAAAACCCAACCTATTCCTTTTAATCTTGGAGTTTATGTGAAAGAGAGGTCTATATAAAAGGTCTAAATACTCAGCTGTCTTCTTGCCCTGGGACTGCTTTCAGCAGAAAAGGGGAGGATGAGAGCATTAATAGGGGCAACCTATTTCACTGCTGAATATCAACTTAAAATAGAGAGAAGAACAGGCTCTTCAGGCCTCCTCCTCTTTTTCCCCCTCCAGAACTAGATTCTTCTCTAAAATAGTCCCAGAAAAATAAACCTTGTATTTAGGGAGCTGCTGGAAGCACGGCAGCCAGCGTGAGCAGCACCCATGGGTGCTCAGGCCATGGCTACCTTGTCCAGGAGAAAAGGAATCAAATACAAACGGCCGAGCCAGGTGACAGGCTGAGCAGATAGCAAAAACACCTTGATCTCAGGAGCTGTTTGGAGGAAACCCCAAGGAGCTGGGGTGCTTGTGCTGGGATGGGTGCTGGGCTACGATGGGTGCTGTAGCCTGCCAGGTGCCCCGCTCAGCCCTGTGATAATAACAGCCCTAATAAAGTGCTATTGTAGCGATGCACTGAGTGCTGCAGGAAAATAACTGCTAAAGAGAAACAAATTGCAGCTTCTCCCTGCTGTAGCACTCTCCCTGCTCCCCTGCTTTCGGTTTTCCACCTTCAGGGCTGGGTTTCCACAGGTCATGTTGTGTGATGGTAGTTTTTTGGCTGCATCTGTCCTGGTAGATCCAAAAGCTTCTTGGGGCACAGACCACGATGGTTCATTGCCTCCTGTGGGTACCACTCTCACTGAAAAGGATGCTCGTGCGCAGACGAGAGGGCAGGAGAAAGTTGGGTCGTTTGTGCTCCCCATCTCTCCACGCAGCACTTTGCCAGGTCTAGGGGAGGATGAGGCTCAACTCCCAAAAACCAAGGCTGGGGAGAGAGCCCCACGAAGCTGGTGGGGAGGCGTGGGGTCCAGGGGACAGGCTGGGAGAGGGCTGCCACCCTTGGATGACAGGCGCGCCTTGCCCTCTGCCAGGCAGGCACGCGGAGGACATCTTCGGCGAGCTGTTCAATGAAGCCAACAGTTTCTACATGCGGATGAACTCGTTGCAGGAGAGGGTCGACCTGCTGGTCATCAAAGTGACGCAGCTGGACTCCACTGTGGAGGAAGGTGAGGGGCTGGGGCTGTTTTGGGGTGACAGCCAGGCGCGAGTGAGTGGGAGATGTGTGCTCAGGGCCGGACCACCCACTGCGCCCAGTTCAGGGGGCTGAGGTCACCCCTGCATCCCATCTTCTTCCCGTGCCCCCAGTTTCGCTGCAGGACATCAACATGCGGAAAGCCTTCAAGAGCTCCACGGTGCAGAACCAGCAGGTCGTGTCTCGCAACTCCATCCCCAACCCAGTGATGGAGATGTACCAGCGCTGCGACAAGCCCCCGCCACTCAACATCCTCACGCCCTACAGGTAGGGCAGCTGGCGCATCGCTCCTTGGGGGGACTGAGGGGGTCCTGGAGGGTCCTGGGGGGCCCTTCCCAGGAGAGGAATCGGGGATGCACCCCATTTGCTGCTTGGTGGGGGCTGAGAGGCTGTTTTCTCCAGTTGCTGTGCCACCATCCTCATTGTGTGGGGTGCTTGGGACAAGTGAGCCCACGCAGTGGTACAGCAGGTAGTGACCACCGTGTTGGACACGTTTGTGGTGGGGAAACAGCTTATGGCCATGATCGTACCGAACGACCCTGTGCAGGGGAAGGGGGGGTCTTCTCCTGTGGCTGATAACTCCTTCTCCTTCCTCCCCACCCCCCCAGAGATGACAAAAAGGACGGCCTCAAGTTCTACACCGACCCCTCCTACTTCTTCAACTTATGGAAAGAGAAAATGTTGCAGGCGACAGAAGATAAGAGAAAGGAGAAGCGCAGGCAGAAGGTAACGGGCAGGCAGGGGACACCGGGTGCTCCCCCCCCAATTGTGGTGGGTGCATCTTGCGGGGCTGGGTGATGCTCCCTGGGTACCGCTCACGGTCCAGAGGAGCCTGGCTGGAGATGGAGCCGCAGCTTGTGTGTGCCCCCAGGAGCAGCGGCTGGTGGAGGATTCCACCCGGGAGGTGAAGAAAGTGAGGAAAGCCCGCAACCGGCGCCTGGAGTGGAACATGATGGCGTATGATAAAGAGTTCCGACCCGATAACAGGTTCTCACCATCCCCCTATCACATGGCATCATCGGAAGGATCACTGTCCCCAGATAATAGGCAGGTTTTACCTACTACGCGTTTAGCTCACTGGCTCTCCTTTGCTTTTCTCTTCTTCTCCACCTTTGGGGGGATGTGCTGCCCAGAGTAGGGTTGGGGTGATAAGCCATAAATCCATGGTAGCTTCATGGACAGCTCGTGCCCCCAGGGTCGCATCCTGGACCTCAGCAGCAGCCTTGGTGTTGGGATACAGTCAGAGCACTTTCCATTTAGGAGCTGAGGGAAGAGACTGGCTCAGCTCTGTTGGCGTCCACCTCCCTGCCACTATCTCTCTGCTTTCTTGTCCATCTGTGTTTTTGTGGCCATTTTTTGTTTTGTTGTCTCAACTCCCAAATACCCCCAAACCCGTGTCCCCCTGCCCCCCCCCCGCCCAGCCATCCCCCCTCCCAGGAGTACGACCGTTGGGTTTTCCTGTGCTGTAGATCCTACGCGTCGGACGCGGCCGACCACTCGTACCCGGCGAGCCCCAACCACCCCGCACAGCTGCTGGCCCCGGCGTCCCACCTGGCCCCGGCGGAGCACAAGGAGGGGGTGCTGGCAGCCGCCCCCCCCCAGGAGCATGTCTACCGCCCGGCGCCGGCAGCGGGCAGCCGGCAGAACAGCCTCAACCGCCTCCAGCAGCCCCACGCGCCGCAGCCGCCCGAGGCCATCCTCAATGGGCCAAGACCTCACTTAGTCAAGGATTACGGGTAGGGCTTCAGCCTGCCGCTTCTCTCCTGCTGGAGGGATGCCCAGGAGAAGGGGGGCTTGGTGGGGCTCTGACCCCCCCCATTTCTGGGCTGATGGAGCGGGGAGAGCCGCCGTGGTCCGAAAGTGCCAGTGAGACATGAGGACAAATCAGTCAGGAGCACTTTTGGGGTAATCTCATCCCAGATAAGGGGACAAGGTGGATGGAGGGGACTGTTTTCCCCTGGGCTGTTGGCTGCCTTCCCACCACCGCATGCCCCATAGCCCATCTCACCGGCAGAACCCCCCCACCACCGTGACCATGGGACAGAGCTTACGCAGGGGTCCAGAGCAAACCAACCCACAGCTGAGACAGTCGGGTGCCTGGGATGGGTGATGGGTGCCCAGGATGGGTGATGGGTGCCCGGGATGGGTGATGGGTGCCCGGGATGGGTGCTGGGTGCTGTCATTTCTCATGCCGCTGACGTGACTTTGCCCTCCCATCGCAGCCCACAGCCGGTGCCGATGGCAGAGTACTTCGTGCCACCCGCCCCGCCGCCCCCGCCGCCCGTCATCCCCTCCGCGCAGACCGCCTTCGACAGCCCCATTTCGGCTCCCCCTGCCCTGGCCCCCGGCTCGGCCGCCCCCCCCTCCTACGCACCCTCACCGCCCCCCGCACCCCCCGGCCCCTACTCCGCTTCCCCACCTCAGGCCGGCCCCATGGGACCCCCGGTGGCACCTCCACCACCACCGCCGGGACCCCCCGCCGTTGCCGCCTCGCCGGCACACTCGGCGTCGCCGCCGGCCCCTGCTGTGGAGCCTCGGAAGCCGCAGATCCCGCTGATGCCCATGAGCGATGCCCGGAGCGACCTGCTGGCAGCCATCCGCAGGGGTGAGCGGCAGCGGGAAGGAGGGGGGGGACGGGTCCCCAGCACTGCCACCACAGTGGCAAAATGCCTCTTGGCGTAGAGTTGGGTGGCATGGGCTTCGTTGAGTGCAAGATGAGCCCCAGGTGGCCAGGTGATGGGTGAAGTTGGTGGCAGCTAGGTGGGAAATGGGGAGGGGAAGAAATGCAATGGGAGGGAGATGGGGGAAACCCGTTGCCGGAGGTGGGATGGAGCCCCGCGGGGGTGACTGGCAGCTCTTGTGCTCGTGGCCTCCTTGCAGGCTGTAGCAGACGACGTGCCTGAAGGTCTCTTGCATTTCCCCTCCTGCAAATCTTCAGATCGAATGGCAGATTTAACCTTTGAGAAGGTTCAACCTCTTCAGGTTGAATGGAAGCAGAGGAAGAGCTTTATTCTATTATATAGCTTTATAATTGCATGCATCTCATTATTATCTCATATAGCTTTGTATTTGTGTGCATCCTCCTGCAAGGGGGCTGCAGCCACCCCATTTCAGCCAATACATTTAACTGGGGGGATGCTGCACATTGAGTGCACCCATGGGTGCTGGACACATTGCCCCTAAAACCTTCCCCCCTTTCCTACTGCAGGAATCCAACTCCGGAAAGTCCAGGAGCAGTGGGAACAAGAGGCCAAAAAAGAGCCTGTGGGCAATGACGTGGCGACGATCCTGTCCCGCCGGATCGCGGTGGAGTACAGCGAGTCCGACGATGACTCCGAGCTGGACGATAACGAGTGGTCGGACTGAGGGGCCCCGGGGCTGGGCTGGCGCGGAGCTCCCCGGCTCCGTCCCAGGTGTGTATAGGCGCCTTCCCCAGCGTCGATGCCAACAAGCGCAGGCGGCCCCGCTCATTCAGGAGCTTTGCTTTTACACTATGTCAAAAACCCTTTGGGCAGCAGCAGCACTGGTAGGATACGCCTCGGAGGCAGTGAGACCAGAAATTAGCAGCACCTTCACGTTTAATGACTTCAAAAATGCTCTGGAGGCAGGTTAATAGGATTACTCCAGATTTACACCTGGAGCGAGACCAGAGACTGGCCCTGAGCGTGCTTTGCTGGAGAAGGAAAACCCAGAGGCTGTAGTGCTTTTTCACCTAAATGTTAAACACGTTAACGAAAAGCTCCTGAAGAAGCAGCCTGTTTGCACAGCTGGTGCCACGGTGGGCGCGCAGGGACGGCCGGGCACCGGGTTTGGGGATGCTCTGCTGCCTGCATTCGTAGAATCAGGCAGCTCCAAAGGCTGCGTGTGGGCAGGAGCCTCCTTCCCCATAGAGCGATGCACCACATTTTACAGCAGTCGTGTAGGGATGGTCACCGTTGTGCTGGTGCTCCCTGGAGAAGACCGAGGCGTTGGTGACCTGAGCCCATTTCCATCCTTAGGACCAGTTTTTCTGGGAGAAAAGGGCGAGGGCAAGGCTTGTGAAGCTGGCAGGGAGACACAGCACTTGTCTAGGCTTTGAAAGGTGCAATGCGTGCTGTCCTCAGGGGGGAAAGGGGCTGCTGGCAAGGGAGCAGAGGTGTCCAGGGAGCTTCCCCAAGCCCAACTCCCCCTGGCCTTAGCACCACATCATTTCAGTCTTATTTGAAAGAAAAAATTAATTAGACAAACTGCTGCTTTGAAGTAAACTCTATGCAGCCCCACAAACTGCGCCCGTACAATTGAGATCAACTCAGACCCAGGCACTAATTTCCCCCTGGCCTGATCCTGCCCTGTCCCTTACCTTACCCCACAGGGCAGGCACTGACGGGGGAGCCTGGAGAACTGGGCCCCCACCACAGTGCTCAAAATACCAGTTTGCTCATCAAAATAGAGCGTGATTCATCAAAGGCTTTTGATGTAGCTACAAAGGGAGGAGGCATGGGAGGGCAGAGCACAGGGGTGGGGAATACTGAAAATATCACAGTCAGGAGTAAAAGCCTGCAGAGAGCTGGGAGAGGTTCCCCACCAGCAGAAAATGAGCCAGGACCAGCCATGGACTTGCCCGACATGGTGTTGCAAAGTTGTCCCTTGCGTTCCCATGTACCGCGAGTCCCTGGATGGGGGAAAACTGAGTCCCCACATTGCATCTCTTCTGGGGAGAAGCTGGGCTCTGAGCCCACCTCCCCGGCTCTCCCAGTAGCCGTGTAGGTGATGGCTACAAAAGTAGTATTTTGGCTATCTAGAAGCGACCAGACCTGTAAAGGAGGTGGGAGGATATGGCTGGGACCAAAAGGCTCGAAGGCTGATCCTTAAATTCGCCCGGAGAAATGCTAGTGTTGAACGATGCCCCGAGCCTCTGCTCCTTTTCCCCCTGGTGAGAAACCCTTTGTGGTGGGATGCGATGAACCCCCTGCCCAGCTGCTGAGAAATATCCCCCGGAGCCCTCCCGTCTCTTGACTGACACAAAATGGCCTCTTGTCCCTTGGACGTGACACTTCCTGCATCTCCACATCTGGGCCGCGAGCTGTGGTGTTGAGTGGGGGGCTCGAACAGAGGAGCAGCATGGATGTGGGAGAGGGCAAGGGTGGGTGGGGAAGGGTTTGAGGGGGTGCCCTGCCATGGGCCACATCCCTGCGTTTGGCTCCCCTTTCCTTAGGGAAAGCTCCCCTTGACTTCAGCAGGGCTGATTGTCAGAGCAGGAATTGCCAATAAAATCCTCAGATTTAACCCCAGAATTCTCCATCTCGGCAGCACTGATGCCGTTTAACCCGCTCAGGCACTCGTCCCGCTCTGCCTGTCAAGGGACTGTGTCTCCCAACGCGAGGAAGACCCAGCAGTATGGGATTAGCCGTATGGATCAATCCCAGCTCCCACGTCAGCCCGCTGGGAAGCTGGCAGGGAGGATCCGTGCTTCCCATTTCACCGAACTCCTGCTGCAGGCAGGCAGGGCAGGGCAGAGCGGGCAGGGCAAGCAAGAAGCAGCAGAGCAATAGGACACATGGAATAGCTCATCCGCAACCCCTGAGGAAACAGGGTTGACCAAAGGAGGCAGGGAGACATGGTGTACTGCAGGTGACCAGGAAATTCCTGATGCTTGGTGCTCACCGAGAGCTCTCCTTTCCGATGCGGACTCTCTGAGATGCAGGGAACCGGCTGCAAAAGCTTTTGGCCAAAGCCTGGCATCTCCACCCAGGCAGAGAGCCACCCACGACGGGCATTCCTTGGCAAGGCAGCTGGCGTTTGGTCTGGAGCAAGTTCAGAAGAAAGTCTTGTAAAAATTCAGAGCAACATTTAAGCAGTCACCTGGTAGAATTTATTGTGGAGTGTTATTAATATAGATGCGATCACGATACTGTTTGTATGTGAAGAGAAATGGGGTTTATCTGGATAATTTAGAAAGTGTCATAAGCCTTTGTGAGAGAGAGGGCTGTCGGAGCTGCTGTTACCTGTTACGGTGGTTGAAGGGCTGCAGAGTCGGCTGCGGGGACCCAGCTGGGGCTCGGGCAGAGCCAGGGAGTCCCACCAGCACATGGCGGCAGGGAAGGGGCTCTGGGACACGTGGGGCTGGCTCGTCCCTCGGGTCTGTGACTGTCCCAGTTCTGCAAAGCTGAGCTGATCCTGCTGGGAACTGGAGAGGAGCAGAGTGCCACTAGAAGGCTGGGTCCCTTCTTTCCGTGCACTAGTTGCTTAGTGCATATCGCATGAAACTGTGATAATTCCGGTAGGACACCATCGGTGTGTGGCAGGTCAGGACTGTCCCTGTAGCCTCCCACTTCCCTGTCACCTCACAGCAACTTTGCTATGCTTGGGATTGGCAGCAGTCAGTCAACCTGTGCTACTATCAGGATCGATGCCTTTGCATGGCAAAGCGCTCGACAATCACATAACTCAAGCCTTGCCTGCCCTGTGGACAAGCCACATCTGCAGAGCAGATGCACATCTGGGAGCCTCAGGGGTGCAGGTAGCAAGGCTCACCCCCATTTCCTCACACTTTTACATTCTTACACCATTCTCTCCCCTTCGGCCATCCTAGCACATCCTCCCCCTTTATATTCTGCTTGAGGAAATTCCCAGCCCCTGATAACACAAGCCCATTTCACGCACTCAACTCCAACGCAAGTCGGCAGGACCACAACCTCCCAGCATTGCCCATTGCTCGAAGACATCACGATCCAGCTCTTCCAGGGATCTCAACTGCCTCAGCTCCACTGAAGCTGTCTCGATACCAGGGATGGGGCTGATCCACAGGTCGCCTCTACCCAGTGAGATGTCTACGTCGGAGCTCATTGCTCAGGTTTCTCGTGTAGCTGGTGGAGGAGTAACCTGTATAGTCAGTGCGGGCTGTAGACACCCATTTCTGGTCTGGTCGTGGCACACCTTGCTCTTCCTAACTCTCTCCTGGCAGTGCCACGAGGCAGGCAAGCCCATGGTGGCATCGAGAGCCCCAATCTCATGATACAGCCATTCCTGCAAGGCCAGCTCTGCTGGCAGGCCAACATCCTCAGTGCCTTTGCTTGAGGGACTCAGCCACATTTGAGGACGACCATCTTTATTTTAGGTGCATTCATCTATTTTTTACCCAGGTGACCTATGAAATCCGACACAAGTGACACTAACTCCTTGGTTGGTCTGGGCTGGGTTAGCTCTGCTGGAATTGGTTGTGCCATACTAATTAACACTGGCTGTCTGACCCATATACTGTGTACTCAATATTTTGTACATATGTGCCAATTTCCATATACTCTTCCAAAAGTAGGCCAGTTACACAACCTGAAATGCTCAAATCCTCATGTGGGCCGATATAAAAGTGAATATTTAAATATTTTATCTAGCTTGGCAACCATTAAAAATACAATCCAGGTCACAGATGATTGAATTTCTCCTCTCTCAAGTGTACCAGAAGTGGGCTGAGGAGATTCTCCTGTACGTTAAGGTATCATGTTCCATGTTAAAATATAGCAGTGGCATTTCATTGCCAACAGATAATCACAGAGTGCCAAACATTTAACAAGCCCAACCAATCTCCTGAGAGATCCTCTTTCTATTTTATCTGCTTTCTCCTACTTGCCAGTTTACGGGCAGAGATTAAAAATAATAAATAAGACTGCCAACAGGGGGAAGTATATCCTGCGTCTGTACAAATGAATTGGGCCAGAGTCAGTGGAAGAGTAAATAAGCCAGCTTGGTTCTGCTTAGAGATATTAATGGAAGGCTATAGTTCTTGAAGTCCATCAGGAACCTCTTAGGACACCTCTGATTCATCTGAAAAGGGACATTATGGGGACCACCGTGCCCATGGTACACCAGTCATTGCCTGTGAGGGCTACGTCAGGCGTGAAGTCTGGTCTCGCTTAAGTTTCATGAAAGTTGGTGGAAGTCTGGCAGCGTTCATGTTCCAGTGTTGTACCCTCAGGTGTCTCCTTGATTTTGAGTGAACTTTGGAGCTGGCTGTTGACACTGGTGGCTCTTAGAGGATCAGTGTCCTGGAGGAAGAAGGGATTGGGTAGTTTCTAACTTTCCACCCTGGGCAGAGACCTAGGGAGGAGCAAGCATCGCATCCTTTTGCAGCTATTTTATCCCAGGAAGGTTTTATTCTGGTGACAAACATAAGGCTGAACGCAGCTTCTCCAGAGAGCTCCCTTCATGTAAGAGCCCTCAAATTTCCTCCCACCAATTTTTCCATCTTATCTCCCTTTCAAGACACCCAAGAGCCTGAACAGAAGCTTTGCAGACTCCCCTGCGAACAGAGCCTGAATTAACACCTCAGCTTGAACGATAAATGGAAGTTTCACTTGGAGGGAGGCAGGTTGTAGCACTGGAGGTAGTATTTTGGAGGGTGCTTTCTGGAGGTGCATGGCTGGCAGGAGCACCATGCCATTTCCTTGTGGATGGACCATGGAGGGCCATGAGAAGTGCTCCACATCGTGGGATGCTGGCAAGGGGAGTGTAGGCTGTTCCTTTCACCACAATTCCTATTTTCCTGTAGTAGTAGTTGTTGTTATTTAGGGGTAAGGATTTTTCGGGTGGCATGTCACTTTACAGATAAAAAATACAAGTAAGGGCAAGGACTCTGTCCTGAGGAGTTTACAGTTTACAGCAAAGACCATATAACCTGCACTGCACTTTAGAAGACTCAAATGCTCACTCACCCATGAATTTACCCTCAACTGGTCAGCAGCACCTTGAGGACTGTTGTCCCTTCCTTCGGTGACCCCACGACCAGCACCACGACCGCATCCCGCCCGCTGATGCCAGCGGTGGGGCTCTCCTGCCCCTCCGCTATCCCCACGCAGAAGTGCCTCAGCAAAGTACAGGAGTGCCAGGACATGCTGGTTTTGTCTCCGAGTAGGTCACCGTGCCCTTGGGGTGGGCCTTTCCCAGTCTCCAGACAGCTGTGCTCCTCTGGGATGACCACACGTGTGATAAGAAACATGCCCAGGTGCACCGTTGCGGCTACCTGCCGACACTTAGAGCTGCCCGTGCAATTCATGCGATGGCCTCTAAGCTCATAGAAATTGTCCTCCCTCAGGCACTTATACCCAAGCCTAGACTCTGAAGTATTTCAATCTTTGAGAGTCAGAGGTTGGGGGTGTTTTTTTGTGAATCTGATCTTCCTTTAACAAACCCCAGGTTGCTGAGGATCACTCTCTCAAACTCTACTTTCTCCAGGTGAGAATTGTGTCTGTATTTTTCTAGGGGAGGGAAGGAAAAAACCACAGTCAAGAACTTCAGTGAGGGGTTTGCCCCAAAGCCTTCAATACCATGCCCACAGGCAGGGTGGGAGGAGGACACTGCGATGTTCCAAAGGAGAATGCCATCCTGGTGTTGTCACTAGGGCTCTTGCTGCAGGAAATCCCCAGGCAAGACCTGGATCGGGCATGCTTGTCCTCGGTGTCCCCTGAAGGCAATGTTGATTTGACATTATCAATACTAAGGTCTGTCTTACATTGGTACAGGGCCCTGAGGCCACAGACATCTCCATGGCACATGACGGTAGATCACCGATGCTTCGCCCTCCCATGGGCATCTCTCCTAATAGAGAGCTTCTCCCAGGTGCCACCTTCCAGAGCAGCAGCCAGAGGTCCCTCTGTAGTCTTTTGCTTTTAGGAGGCTTAAATCTGCCGTTGGCTATTGGGTCTGGGGGCTTGTGAACCCAAGTGTGTGTGAAGCGAGCATTTCCCCGCACACCTCTCCCACAGCAGCAATGCCAGGGGACTGGGTTGGCCCTGGGGGACTTTCAGCCCAGTAGTAGTTCTAGCACTTAGCTGTGTAGAAAGTATTAAGAACACAGAGAGGAGGAAACAAAATAGAAAGAAAATAGCCTGGCATTTTCGGTTGGTTATGCTCCCACTGCTCCGAACAGGAAAAACCTCAGGTAGGTAAAACCCTGTGCAAAGCCACAAAGGGCAGCGAGGAGAATAAACCTGTTCTCCATGCATGTGTTGGACTAAAGCGCAAGGCATGGGATCGAGTTGTGGCAGAAAGGAGTTGAATCAGATCTCAGGGAAAGCTTTCTCAAAGTAAGGATGGAGAAACCCTGAAACAGGTCGCAGAGGCTCTACCATGGGAAGGCTTTGAGAAGCAGGGAGGCAAACATCAGAGGAGCACTGTCTGTGACCCTGTGTTGGGCCAGGGGATGGTGGAGGTGCTCACTGGGCATCTCTTCAAACCTGGCATGTTTGTAGTTCTGCCTCATCCCCTCCTTCAGGCTTGCAGCACCACTACTTGTGGATCCATCCTGGCACGTTACAGCCCCAAAGCATTGCCCATCAGCCAGGGCAGCCTGCTTGTGTTCTCCCTTATCTTTGTTAGCCCTTTTCTGATTTTGGCGTTGACCCTCAAACACAATAAAGATAAAACATACTGCAGAATAAAGACCTGAGAGGGAAGGATGTGAACTAACTGCAGAAAACCAGGCTGCACAGCTGTTACTGCTGTATTTCAATAGTTAGAAGGCAGCAGCTCCAGCAACCTGCTCCTCCAGACCATTCATAGACCACAGACTGCAGCCTATAAACCATGCTGGTACATTAAGGTGAACAATTTAAAAGTTACCCTTTGACTTAGGGTAACTCAGTTGAGGAATCTAAAACCAAACAACACCCCCCACCCCAAATAAAACCCAAACAACTGACACGTGATTTCCAGAAGGAAAACGTGTTCTGTCTCCTTCCCCTGGACCTTGAGGCAAAGTCAGACCCAGCATTGTTTCCCAGCTAGCCACCAAAAAATGGAGCTATTATCACCATAACCGCTTTCAAAAACCAGCATTTAAGAACAGAGCAAGCAGCACACCAGCCCACAGTACAACAAGGAGGTACCACCGTAGGAGGTGCTTTTGTCCCTGATGGCCCCACCCCAGCTCAAATGTTTCAAATCCCATTGATTTTCACCTGTTACTGGTGCTTGTGGATGCCTCATGCTTCAGCTGGGAACACTTACTCCCTAGAAAGTCACTTCTTGCTATGAAAAAAATGAGCAACCATAAAAATCTTGCATTAGAAATGAAGTAGGCTCTGAGCTCGATGTATGTTGAGGAGTTGTTGATATCCCACTGGCAGCGGGCGCATCTTTGGCACAGTCCTGCCAGGTCTCCAAAAATCATACTGTTATGAGCATCAACCATCACCCTTACCAAAATTATTTTTTTACTGGGATGTTTCAGGTCTACCCTTAGTTCTGGCCAGTTTTCCACAAAAGGGGCCTCTCTTTGTGGTGCCTTTCATCTCGGATCAGAGCAGATTAGGAAAAAGGGAGAAAATACCCACCAGAAAGAAACCTTTTTCTCCAAAATGCATTTCAGGAGCATTTCGGGGCTGATGGCTCCTCATCTTAATAGACTTCCTTCATTTTGGGGGGTGCTCGACTTGGCCGGGGCAATCCGACACAGGATATCCCCGGCGTGAGTTTGGGTTGATGCTAAAGCGTTGCTGGTGCTTTTGTCCCCTCCGCTTTCGGCTGTGCCGTGCCACGCGCGGGGCTGGGCTTCGGTGTTCCCGTCGGGAGAGCAGTGAGGCCGCAGCAGTGGGGCAGCTCCTTACTGACACAAGTGCCTTTTCTGGAGGTCCCTGTTGTATCGCCGAGGAGCACGGGGCTTCATGGGGCTTCGCGGGGCTGAGGGTGGGCTCGTTGAGCTGGGGAAGGGCAGAACATTTCCAAGCATTTCTGATGCTCGGCCTGTCCTCACCTGGGTGGAAACCTGGACCTGCCCAGACCCCGAGGTATCCGCTGGGATTCCTCCTTCTTTGCGCACAGGCTGTTACCCCCGCGGCTGCGCAGGGGGAGTTTTGGGAACAGCTTTTACTCCGATCTTGGCCAACCCAAGGGAAACGTGCTCTGGCAGCCGCACGTCTCCGGGTGCACGTGCAAACATTGCACCTTTGGCAAGGGGACAGTCCCCGAGACGACATGGTGGGCATGCAGGGAGGGGACAAATCCTGTCACCGCTTCGCTGTGGGACACGCACACGCTGGTGGCTTTGCTCCAGGGTACGTGCATTGCTGCCACTGTGGACAAGCATTCGGGCTGGAGACCCTTCCTCCTCCTCCTCCTCTTCCTCCTGCCCCAGCCCAGGGCCGTCGGAGCAATGCCAGCTGCTGCGGCAGGACAGGAGCCATCTCGCTGCCAGGTTTCCATCGCCTTCGGAGTGAGTAGGAGCACAAGCAACTCCGGGTGAGGCCGGGTGCTGCAGGAGCATTATTTTGGGGGGCATTGAAGGCAAGCGAGGATCACCTCCTGTGCCCCGCACCCAGCAGCCCGGGGATCAAGGCTAGCCCAGGCTGGGCTGGGAGCACCTCAGACACCCCAAAAACCCTTCTGCACTACCCAAACTCAGCAGCTACAAGCTAGGGAGACCTCCCAGAGCACTGGGGCAACCAATCCTCCTAAAATAGAGCACCTGTGAGCGGCCAGCTTGAGCCGAGCATTTTAAAAGCAATTTTTTTCCCCCTTTTGGCACCGGCTGATCATACATACAGCCTGGAGCCAGGGCTGGGGCCGGTCCTTCTGGAGGTTGGCTTCAGCTCTGCAGGGGTGGCACGGTGGGGACAGAGAGGTGCCAGCCTGGTGGCACCTTGCGGTTGGCTTCCCGGAGTGCTCAAGTCTCATTCCTTTAATACCGGCAGAAGAATTACCTGTATTTCCTTCGACTTGCCGTTTGATAGAAGTAGCTGACAGGAGACGGGTGTCTCTCCCGTGGGAGGGTCACCCATTACAGGCCATAACTTGATTTCCATTATTATATAGTTGACATTAAAAAAGAAGGAGATGTTCACTGTCTAATGGGGTCTTTTAGCCATGTGCACTTAGTCAATAGGTGAGTAGATGTTGCTGCTTGTATCTATCTACCGTACCCAGTTGCTACGTGTGAACAAGTGTATTTCTCCCCAGTGTTGTGGGTTCTGCCTGTCGTGACACAATGATGGAAAGGTAGGGACTACGTCGGTCGCAACACGAGCTTTCTTCTGTACAGTGTAGAGAGGAAACCTGGAACGATCTGAAGCACCGCTTGTAACTACATTTGTTCAAAAAATGTCATCTTAATCCCAAACTGTTGACACTTTATGCATGTGCTAATTAAAAAAAAAAATAATAAAGATTTTAAGAGGTTAAAGTAGATTTGGGTTTGGCTTTTTGTCAGCTTGCCCTCGCTGGCTGCCTTTGCTCTGAGTTATCAGCTCTGTGATACTCCCTTCTCTATTAGAGGCCAGGGCACAGAAGAAGCAGCAGAAAGCTGTGATCTCTCTATAACCCTTCTTTTGGAGAAACCAGTTCTCAGAGATCAATTCATTCCCATGGGTATTTAATCCCTGACCGCCTGGCTAATCAGAGGGCAGAGGATGGCATGCTGATGGAAATGTCTCCATCCTCGTGCTTGGAGGCTCCGAGCGGCAGGAGCCGTTCCTTCCCAACCCCTACAATCAATGTCTCCAGCAGTTCTTATCCTCGACCAGCCCATCGCGATCCAAGTGGAAACACAGTCCCTGGGTGAGGGAAAGCAGAAACCTGTACTAGACTCACTTCAGCTGAAATAAAAACACAGACACGCACAGGATGGCACATACCTGGGACAGGAGCCCAGATCTTCAAATGTTTTAATTTTAACCCCCCGTCCCCCTATTTTTGGATATCCGCTTGACAAATCACTTTAACAGTTTTATTTACAGTAATAAAAATAAATTACTCTTACAGATGAATGTATAATATTATACACAATAGAGATACAGTGCAATAACAGCATTGATTTGTTTTCACTTATTCATAAAGTGCGTTGAAGGGGCTTGATTTAACCATAATTGAATGATAACTGTACATTTTTCTTTGAGACCAACTTTCCCAGTCAAGTTAAAAGGCTAATGAAAACACTTACATCAAAATAAGTTGCTGTTTTAATTGGTCTGCAATGGCCTTTTCCTGGGAAGCAGATAGGACGGGAGGCAGGATTGGGAACGGGGACGATGGACTCCCGCTCTGCCCGTCTGCGCTGCTGAAGGCGACTCTGAGGGACGCTGCCCGAAGCCTGGCCAGGCTGATCTGGGTTTCAGAGCCTCAGGAGGGCAACTGCAGGGCCACGCTGGTGACCGCAGAGCAGGATCTGGCCCTGGGCCACCCCAGTCTGGCTGAGTCTCGCGCTGAGCTTTGCCACCAGAAACTCATCCCTCCCTCCAAGCTAGAGGAGTCGCTCTCTAGGGAGGACGCTCTTTATCCTGCCTGGGGCCTGACTCTGACCTACTCACACAGGACATTAGACAAGACCCCAGTCCTCATCCTTCTCTACGTGGTGTAAAGGAAAGGCAAGGCAGAGCCAAGAGGCCAGGCTGCAGCGGACTCAAAAGGACGCCTGCTTTGCTAGCAGCCACCAGCACTATGTCTCATCCTTAGCCAGATACTGCCCAGTTGGAAAAGAGCTTTTCCTGGGACAAGCCAGATGTTTTCCAACTCCCAGATCCTGCAATAAGGTCATAAACCCGTGCTTGTGATTTCAGTGTCTATTGATACGACGTGCTGTCAGACATCCAGCCTCCTGCCAGCTGCAGCGTGCTCAAATTGTGAAGGAATGACCTTGGTTTAGACACAATTACGTTTGACGTCGAGCAGAATTTGTGAAGGCGACGGTTACCCTTGAAGCTGGAGACAATTTATTCACATCCCTCAAAGTCAGGGACAAAAGAGCTTTGGACCACCCCTTCTGATTTGGGTCTTCTCTACTGAAAATCCATTTTTATCTCTATAATGCTCTGTATTGCAGAGTTTTCCAACGGGAATAGGAAAGCTCTGTTCCCGGGGTTGCAGGGATAGCGGGAAGGGCGGCTCTTGGGGGATTTTGCAGTCAGCAACTGCATCATTGACAGAAAAGGTACAAATGAAGCCGTCAGCTGTACAGCAGCATGACCGCCTCACCGAGAGAAAAGGTTGCGCGCGAATGAAAGGAGTTACAAGGAAATACCATGTGCATTCAACAATTATTCCTGACAATTAAAAGTGAACTGTTAATTAACTGTTAACAATTACGTGAGCTGTCGATGCTGGTCAGTACACACCAATACAAGTGATTACCAAGATCAATGGCTTTTTAAAGACCTCCCCATCTACAAGAAAGAGGTACTTCATCACCTACTGAGAACAGTAATGGTTTCTTGGGTTTTTATTCAAAGTTCAATTAAAACTCCTTGTTTGAGACGAACAAATTGTGGCTGCCACATCAGGACTGAGATCCTTGAGACATTTACTGCTGGTTACTGAAAAGAAGTTGGCTAAAAAGAGATGTTTTCACTGCTCAAAGTCCCAAACTGAACAAAATGGAAAGGAAAAAAAAAAAAACTAAGCAACTTTGTTGGTAGAGTCTCTACATTTTATTATCTTGTTTTTTAATTTCTCAGTTGAAACACGCTGGGACAGGGACAAGGGCTTGTTGTAAATGCACAAGCTCACAACCACCCCTAGCACATCTCCATGAAACTCAGGGCATTTGTGCAGCTGTGGTTACGTCCCGTCCAACGGTGTCCCTGGCCTTTTCACAGTATATTTGAGGAATGTTTTCTCTTCCTTTCTCCTCCTTGCCCTTTCCTCATCCCCTTGACTAAAAACAGCCAACCACCGACACAGAAAGCATTTCATACCTATATTCTGCTTGCCACCAGCTCATGATAGACAAGCCAAAGGCAAGCAGAAACCTGTAAATAAATCAACCAAATAAAAAGCAGATTCATTTCCCTGGCTATGCTGATCCCTGCCATAGGCTCAGGGTTGGTTAGATACCTCGTGTAATTGCTCAGGACCAATTTTCTGTTGCTGTAGATCTAGGCCAGCTCCTGTAGGGTCCAGAAGTGACATCAGTGTAAGCAGGGCCAAGCTCTGGCCTTTCATCTTTTATCAAAAGCTATTTGCAAAGCTCAGTTTTTGAAGGTACAATAGCAAGATCTGGGCCATTCGCCAGGGCAAGGACACGGAGGTCTTCGCAACTAAATGCCAACCAGCCCTCTCCAAGCAGGTCCGGTTTCCACCCGGAGTGGCCACAGAGGCTCTGTGGAAATTGAAGGACACCTGAAAATTTCCACCGGCTAAAGACCTTGTGCTTTGCAGAACTACCACTGTCCCCTTGTACCTCATCTGAAAAGCACAATAAAATCAATGGCTTTTATAGACCTCAACTTTTCTAATGACTTGTGACATAGGAATCCCAGTCGGAGGAGGTTTACCAAGACATTCAATCCCAGAAAATGGAGAACAATGGGCCGTACTCTGGTTGCTCTGTGTCCTTCTCATGATGCCCAGGACCTAGACAGGGGCTGCTTGGCTCTTTTCACCATGTTTGCAGATGGTTTTGATTCTCAGCAAATCCATGGAGGAGGATTCACTGTGCTGGAAAACGCTTTCTGTTTTCCAGTGCTCCGCTTATAGTTGGTGCCCTATCCACCTGTGACACCATTACATTCATGGGAGCTGCTCCTTCTTTATGGCACCACAACCTCATCCAAAGTCAGGCCCTATATTCTGTACTAAACACATCCCAAACCAGCACTGAAGGACACCAGGGCATTCCCATCCTGCACACAGCTACTAACTTGGTAAGTATTTAAGGTTTTAAGTTAGCTCTCCTGATGTCCAACATAAGGAGGCTCCAACATCCAACGTCCTCACCGAAGTCCAACATTGTCACTCAAAACTTTTTCCAGTAAAAGATTTTCTTTAGGAAAAAAACAACTCCCCACAGCATAGGTGCAGTAAAATGGTCAGAGATTTCCACAACGCAATGCATGGCAGGTGAACTCATACCTGGTTATCTTCTTCCTCACTTCTCCTTGTTTTCCCCTCTTTCCACTCATGAAAAAGGAGAGGCAAAACAGCAAAGCAAAGAACATCTATAAAAATACATATTTTTCTTTAGTGGAAAGACTGCAAAAATGCCAATTTATCAAAATGTTCTTTAGAGGAGATTTCTTGAGACTTTTCCTGAAGCCTATCAAGTGTTTTTAACAACTTCCATGGCTGCCTTTAACAGTTTCCAAGAGAGAGATCCCAGACCATCGCTTGAAATAAATTGGATCGGCATTTTATACTACACGTGAGCATGCAATATACTCATGCCACATCTTGATACAGACTGTGAGTTGGATTAGTGCAGCAGAATGGAATTCTCCTTAGTGCAAAGACCAGAATTTAGGCAGCAGAGTTTGCCTTCAACAAAGTTGCTGTAAATGTGTCTGGGCGAGTACCAAGCATTTCAGTGAGGACATCTCCACCGCCTCTGGAACTTAGCTGTCTGGTAGGGGCCATATCCTCAGCTGTAGCTCCTCATATCCCAAATCTTTCTCCTATTGCTGTGGAGGGCCACAGGGGAAAATTATTTTCCACTGACCCCTGTATGCCTTTGTCAAAGCTTATCAATGGATCCTTCGAACTGTGACGAGGTTCAAGTATACAATTAAGCGCTGAAAAGAACATTGTTAAAACCAAAATCTTCAGCAATAGGGAACTGACTGGAAAGCACAGAAAAATGCCACTTTTTTCATGTCAAGGTTTCTCTAGAGCTGATTAGTAAATACTATATTTCATTTAAAGATACAAAATGAGCTGTCCAGAGAAACAAATACTGTCTTCTAGATAGGGTTGTATAAAAACATTTCAAAATGTTCACAATGTTCCAAAAATGGTTTAAACTAACTCTGTCTTGAGTTTTCAAACTGAGGAACTGCAGGGACCTGGCTGCACTTACAGAAACCAGAAGAAATAAAATGAGCAGAGAAAAGTGTTTTTATATATATGACTCTTTTTTATATATATATATATATATATTTATTTACTGTTAAACATTTGCTGATTCAACATTGTGCCTACTGCCCATTGCCAAAGGTATTCAAAAGAGAAAGGAAATGAAAAAAACCCAAATAAACAAGAGAGAGACTGGCCACCTTTCAAAGGCAGACAATAAGTCCAAGCCCCAGGCACACTTTGGAGATTCATAGCTTTCTCATGTGCACTTAGCTCTGAGGAGCGAGAAATTCATTGCACAGATCCAGAGAGAAAATACAGTTGTGTCTGTACCTAGCCATAAAGTGGCTTCGTACCCACTACAGCCTCACAAAGCACGAACATTTCTGTCTGCCACAAAACTGCGGTGTACCCATGCTGTGGTTTGGTGGCGGTGGTGTCGGTAGGAACCGTCGTCTGTTTGGCCCGTGGTGCAGCAGAACCTAGCTCCTGCTTTGAAGAGGGGCATTTCGGGGGCTGGAGATGACAGCATCTTTCTCTAAAGGAGAGCAACATGTTTGGGACGCCAGGCTCAGCTGGCCGGGGGGGGGATTCCTGCTGCAACCACTGAGCTCTTCACCTGCCAGGCCCCAAAGCAGCGCCCACCACCTCTGCCCTGAGCCACCCTGGACATTTCACCCCAAGCCCTGCCATCTCTCTGAAGGTTGCCTGGTTTCTCGTTTGCTTTTTAAGTGAATGCCCTATTCCACTTCGCGGCTGAAAGAAAGCACAAGCTAAAGGACACTTCATCATGGCCTCACTAACACCACAAAGCGCACGATACAGCAGAGGGGGGGTGAGGGTACCCTAGCTTCTCTAATGAAGCAAGTCAAACTGGTAGCATCCAGAATAAGACGTGTGATGGCAGAGACTCCCCTCTAGGGGACCCCAGCAAGCCCGGCCCCGTCTTTGGCTGAAATTCCCACCCCGCGGAAAGGCTCAGTCTGGAAGCGAGCGCAGCCGGGGGAGCGCATCACCCCAGGCCCCCAAACCGGGCAGGAGAGCCCTTCCTCGGCCTCCCCCGAGCCTCGGGGGACACCGTGAGCCCCCACCCTGCCCGCCGTCACCTTTTTTTAAAATTTTTTCTCTTTTTTTTGGGGGGGGGGGATATATGTATTCCCCGGCTACCCCCATCCCTGCGACAGCCCAAACCAACAGCCATCCCCTAAAGTGCCTTTCGCCCCGCAGCTTCTCAAAGTGCTTCGCAAACAGAGAGGCATCGTGTCGTGTCCCCCCCCAAAAAAAGGTCCCCTCCACCCCCGCCCCCCCAGGCTCCCTGCGCTCCTCCGGGCCGCCCCCCCCGCCCCGAGCCGGAGCTGTCCGCCCCGGCGGTGCTGAACGCCGCCACCCCCTCCCCGGCCCCCCCCGGATTATTGCATAGCATTGCGAGACCTGATTTTAGGGGGGTGGGCGCCCCACACAACAACCCCACGCGTGGGAACCAGCCCCGCCGTGAGGGGACCCGACCCCCGACCCCCCCCCCCCACCATGTGGGACTTGCCCTCCGGGGGGGGGGGGGAAGCCACCCGGCCAGGGCCGGCAAGCCCGCTGCTTCCCTGGCTCCTTACCCCGAGAGGAGACAAACGCCATCGTACGGAGGATTTTTTTTTTTCTTTTCTTTTTTTTTTTTGTGTTTTGTGTTTTTAAATAAAAAATAAAATGTGTAAGAAAATAACATTTCTAAAGGAAACCATTCTCATCCTACTCTCTCTCTCTCTCTCTTTCTTTCCCCCTTCTTTTTCCCTTTCCCTTTTTTTCTCTTTTTTTGGCCACCTTTTCATGGAAGGAGATGTGCTGGCCGGGGGGGGGGAGGGGGGGAGCGGGGTTCCCCCCGGTAGGAAACAATAACGACAGAGGGGAACAAGGAGGAGAGCGAGGGAGCGCGTCGGGCTCCGCGCCCAGTCCTCACACGTCGCTGGATGTCCTTGGTCTGGAGGAGAAGGTGGAAGGGACGCACCCGCAGCAGGCCAGCCAGAGCGACTTCTGGATGTCGGGGTTCCTGAAGGCGTAGATGATGGGGTTGATGAGGGAGTTGCAGGTGGCGGGCAGCGCCAGGGAGTAGGTGTAGACCGCGGGGTAGCTGGAGTCGGCCACCAAGGAGTAGATGGCGAAGGGGATCCAGCACAGGGCGAAGGTGCCGAGGATGAGCGAGAGGGTGGAGAGCCCTTTGCGGGTGGAGGTGGCCTGCGCCGTGGCGATGAACTGGTGCTGCACGGCGATCTGCTGAGCGTGCCGGAAGGCGATCTTGCAGATCTGCAGGTAGAGCTGCATCATGAGGGCGAAGAGGAGCAGGAAGGTGACGGCCAGCACCGCCGCGTTGTCCTTGGTGACGGGCCGCAGGATGCTGCAGGCGCTCTGGTCCCGCAGGCAGTTCCAGCCCAGCAGCGGCAGGAGCCCCACGCCGAGGCACAGCACCCACATCAGCAGCACCATGGCGCAGGTGAAGCCCAGCGTGCGCTCGCTGTGGTAGGTGAGGGCGTTGTACAGCGACAGGTAGCGGTCCACCGTGATGGCCAGCAGGCTGCAGACCGAGGCGGAGAAGGCGGCCAGCAGCAGCCCCGCCGCCCCCAGCTCCGCCGCCTCGCTGGGCGGCCGCAGCAGGTACCGCACGGCGAAGTTGGCCACCAGCCCCAGCCCGGCCAGCAGGTCGGCCAGGGCCAGGCTGCCGATCAGCAGGAACATGGGCGCCCGCAGGCTCGGCGTGTAGAACAGCACGGCCAGCACCAGCGCGTTCTCCCCCGCCACCGCCGTCCCCGTCGCGCACAGCGCGATGTCCCAGGGGCTCACGGCCCCCCCGGCCCCGGCCCCGGCCCCGGCCCCGGCCCCGCCGCCGCCGCCGCCGCCGCCGCCGCCGCCGCCGCCGCCGCCGCCTCCGCCGCCCGGCGCCGCCGTCCCCGGCCCGCCCGCCGCCGCCGACGGCCAGGCGCTGGGCTCCGAGGCGTTGCCGAGCCCCGGGAGCCGCTGCTGCTGCGGCTGCGGCTGCCACGGTTCCCCCATGGCGGCGGGGCCGTGCAGCATCGCTGGGGAGAGAGGGGGAGAGGGATGCCGTCAGCGGGCGGCCGGCGGCCGGCACCGGCGCCGGGACCGGGGACCCCCGCGCCGAGCCCCGCGCCGAGCCCCGCACCGAGCCCCGGGACCCCCGCACCGAGCCCTGCACCCCCGCACCGAGCCCCGCACGGAGCCCCGGGACCCCCGCACCGAGCCCGGGACTCCCGCAGCGAACCCGGGGACCCCCGCACCCAGCCCCGCACCGAGCCCCGGGACCCACGCACCGAGCCCGGGACCCCCGCACCCAGCCCCGCACCGAGCCCCGGGACCCCCGCACCGAGCCCCGCACCCCCGCACCGAGCCCCGCACCGAGCCCCGGGACCCCCGCACCGAGCCCCGCACCGAGCCCCGGGACCCCCGCACCGAGCCCCGCACCGGGCCGCCCCCGCCCGCCGCAGGGCGCATCCCCGTCCTCCTCCCCCCAGCCCGACTGCGGCTTCCCCAGGGAGTAACACAAACACACACACACACACACACACACACCCCTCCGCCCCCCCCACCTCGACTCGGGGTCCCGTCCCCCCCCCAGCCCCACACGCACCCCTCGCCCGGGGTGGGGGGAAGCCTCGCCGCTAGCTCCCGCTCCTCCCGACGGGCTGAGGCCGAACACAACTCAGCGCTCCGCTGCCGGCAGCAGCCTCCATGCGCTCTGCCCCGCACCCGGCCCGGCCCCGCGCAGGATCCGCAGCCGCTGCGCACCCCCCCTCCGCACCCCCCCCCCCGCTGCCCCGTCCTCCTCCCTTCCCCGGGGCACGGCTACCTTTTGCAGCCTATTTATAGCGCAAAACGCCCTCCTCCCCCCCACCCCACCCCCCCCGCAGCCCTTTCTTTTTTGCGTGCAGCGAGTAAAAATAAATACTATTAATAGGCCAGCCCTTGCATGTATGCGGAGCCGCTGATGAAACGAGAAGGCAGCGGCAAGGGACAGCCTGCGTTAACTTTCTCCTTTCTCCCTCCCTTCCCTTCCTTTGGAAAAGACTGGTGCAGGATGCTCCGCAAACAGCTGCAAGATCCTGCCCTGCTCCGCACGCTCCCCCTTTGCAGAGTAAATCCGTGCCCCCCCCCCCCACACACACACCCCGGGCCGGGCAGCCGAGGTGTGAAGGTCAGGGGGGGTCTGCCTGCAGCCCGCTGCCTGCCGCTGGCCCCCAGCATCGCCCCTTCCCGCATGCAGCCCAGCCCGGGGGGCAGCCGCCACCGCCGGGGGTTGTTGTTTTACCTGGCTTTAATGCTTGAGGATCAGCTTGCTTCCCCCCGTTTTTATTTTTTTCCTTCCCAGTCCTTCCAGTCCTTGGTGTTAAGCCTCATTCCTCGGTGAGCATTGCTAATAACGTTGGCAGATAGCTGGCATCGACTTGCACTTAATATTCCTGCCCCATTGGATCTGCTGATAAATCTCAACTCTGACGTCAAAGTCTTCACTTATATTCATGATCCAAGTCTGTGAATCAGAGCCGCTGTGATCAGAATAACAACAAGGCTGGCTCCCTGCTCCACATCCACGTCCACACCCGCAGGCACGAGGGGGTGCGCGCACCCATGCACGCACCCATGCACGCACCCATGCAACGCACCCGCGCACGCACCCGCCCCGCCGTTCATTCATGAGCTCTCCCGCCACCCCGATGCACCTCCCCAAGGTCGGGGCCCTCCGTACCTGCGTCGTTTTGCGGATGCAGCTTGGGTGCCGGCCAGGCCCCGGCAGCTCGCAAAGGCGGCTGGGCAAGGTTTATTTTTACCGCTTGTGCCGAGGGACGCGGTGGATCTGAAGGGAGGGGGGGTGATCCTGCGTGGCGTGGCTCGGCTGCCCCGCTCTTCAAGGACAACGCTCAGGGACAGCAGCACCGGTCCCTCGGCACCCCCAGGAACCGGCGGCTGGGGGTGCTCAGGGGGAACCTGTGCAACCAGGCTGGGGCAGATGCATCCCCCCGCACGGGAGACATCACACCCCAGAGCCTTTGCCCCGCACGGGCTCCCCTCCGGCCAGAGTAAAAGCTGGGATGAGGAGGATCAACACCTGGGGGCTTCGCGTGGGCTGCCCAGCCCGGCACCCACCCTCCTGCGTGGGGAGACCTGCCCGAGGACGGTGGGTGCGGGGGTCTGTCCCCCGCACCGCGCCGCGGCACCCACCCACCCACCCCCAAGGCTTCCTTCCTAACTTATTTGGGAAAGGATCAGCCTGGAAAGGAACAAATCCCAAAGACACGATTATTTTTCCAGCCACAAATGGCTCCGTGATTCAGCTCAGGAGCAGGATCTTCAAAGCAGGGATGCTCAGCTCCCGGATCCGCAATATTTCAGCTACACCTTCTCCCCCCTTTCCTACTGGTTTCATAACGCTCCAGCTTTACTCTTTCATTCCCTTCTCTCTTCCAGGCTGTAGCTAGGCAGTGCAGCGAGCTCGATGCCGGGAAGGATTTCCAGCTCCTGATGGGCAAAGATACTTAGGTGAATATTGGTGGGTTTTGGCTGAACCCAATCGCCCCAGTTAGGAGCATCTGGGTTCTTAATCAGGCCGAGCCCCATCCCAGGGGACTGGAATCGTCATCTACCTGGGGCTGCCGGCCGCGTGACTGAGCGCCGTTGTGCGCCGAGTGACATGAGCAGCATGGAAAGGGGCGGAGGAAATCTGAGCGAAGAGCTGAATGAATTCGCTCCCGCTCCCAGTAATTACACACCGCCGGGGAAAGGGGAGGCGGGTGAGGAGCTTTGATTGACTCCCCTCGGCGGCTGCCTCGGCCAGGAGGTGGGCGCAGAAGACGAGCTTGGATCGAGCCGTCGTGGCAGAAGGGGATGTGACGGCCCGTGCGAGGTGCTCCACGGGGACACAGCCCACCCGGGGCCCCTGAGATGAGTGCGGGTGGCCTCAGCCCGGCCAGGCTGACGGGCCACGAGCAGCCGCAGGTCTGAGCAGGGACGGTCCTGCTGTCACCAAACGGATCTGCCGGGGGCTGCCGAATCCCCTACGTGGCGGAAAGGACGCTGCTGCAGCTCCGAGCCCCCAGGTCCAGCCTGTGCATCCCTCCACTAAGTGCCCTCAGACGCCCAGTTGCCCCAGCGTGGCCCACGGATCCTCTCATCTGTAGCTGCCCCTTGCACAGACACGCACACTCCGACAGGTCCCAGCTGACCCCAAACCCCGCGGCTTGGGACCACCCGCTCCCTCCAGCACCCAACCCCTCCTGCAGTCTCGCTCGCTCGGACACTCTCAAACACCCGGGTCTCTCGGTTGATCCCCACTCCCCACAGCAGCTCTGGTAATCCCAAAACACCCTGCTGCCTCCCTTCCCCACCTTCAGTTCCTCCCCTCAACATCCCACCCCAAGTCTGGCACAATCCCAGGATGTTTCTCCTACGTCCCACAGCGAGTACCGGTCCCCAGCAGGTATTATCCCCCTCCTCTTGAGAAGTCCCCTCTTTCTGTGCGCTCATCGCAACAGGCTTCTCGCCCAGCAATCGGGGCTGCTTGCCCTCCTGCGAGAGCCCGGGGCTGGCCGGTGGATGCCGTGTCCCCAGGGAGGGTCTCCCCTCCGGGTGACAACATGGGCTGAAGAGGTCTCAGGGCTGCGCCAACACATCTCTGGCTCCTCTCCCTTTGGTCCCATACCGAGGAGGACATAAACCATCCGACGTGCCGTCCACGCAACCGGGTGCCGGATTATTTCCCTGCTAGCTGGGGGTCGTTTCAGGATGCCCCTATAGACTCTCAGTGGTGATTTGGCAGCTGTACAGGGGCTGGCACGTCTGTCTGTCTGTCTGAAAGGGGAAATTATCTGTGCTGGGGCAACCAGGGCCGCTGGGGCACCCCAGCAGTGCCATAGTTTCCTTAAGGCACTGGTGACAAAAAGGACATTATCTGGCCATTTTTAAACCAAGGCACGCCGCCTCCAGAGCTGCCCCAAATGCAAGTGGCGTTGCATCTGGGAGGATGCGCTACTGCACATCATGTTTGTAGTATTTGAGCATCTGCCTTTCATAGTTGCATATAATGTTCTGAGCTCCCTGGGTATCTGCAAGAACATTTTGACATTATATTAAGTATGCTTTATCTATAGTCAAATTACAGTCTCAGTAGTGAGGAGTAAAAATCAAAGCTAGTCAAAGTCACCAGCAAAAGCTGTAATTACACAGCGAGAGGCCACCAGCCTCACCTGGGAATGCCGCTCAGCAAGGAGAAGGCTTTCCCTTGCCATTTCCCATCTTCATTTCTCATCTTCCTCCTTGGCTTTTGGCCCTTGGGAGGAAGCTCAGTGCTAAATACCGCACACGGTCCTCCCCCAGCATGTATCCTGCCTTTGAAACTGGGCTTTTTTGCTTAAAAAACAAGTGGCTGCCTGGCACGCAGGAGATGGGCTTGGGAGCCACTGAATTTCTATCCCTGTCCCTGATTTGCTTCACTGCAGCTGTTTCTATAGGCAGGTCTTTGCGGAGCTAATCAACGCCTGGGTGGGTTACGGGTGGCAATCACTAATGAGCTGGTCGTCCAAAGCAGACCCCACCAGTAATCAAAGTCTGCACAAGGGCTGCTGTTTAACAGACATAACGGGTGGTACAGAGCTCACCAAAAGGAACAACTACGATGCCAATAATCTGCAAAAGCGGACAGACCTGCAGCATTTTCACCACTGTCTGTTGGTTTTGCAAACAGCAACCAAAAAAGCCCTGAAAACCACAGGTGACCGAGCCAGTGGGCAGCCGGGTTCGGTTCCCCTGGGCTACATGGTGAGCCCCACGCCATTGCCGATGGCTGGTAATACTGGGGGGCTTTGCTGGTGCTGCCCCGGCTCCGTGGCCGTGCGGGGAGCCTGTCTGGGCATCCTCCGCTATCCATCATGGGCTGTAATAAAACCACACCTGGGACATGTTTGATAAAATAGATGTGATGCAATTCTCCATCATTTTTTTCTCTAAAAGCATTAAAATCGGCTTTATTTCTTTTCTTTGGGGAAATGTCACTACCTCTCTGTATCACATGAGCTTTTCCCACCCTAGCTCCCGCTTCTGCCAAAGCATCCCACGGCCGAGCCAGCAAACCCATGAGCTCATTGCCTTGAGACCCCCTAAGACAGGCGTGCAAAGCCGCACCGCTGGAAATTCATCCCCGTATTTATACCGGCATCTTATCCGCAGCGAGCGGACGCAGCCTTATTTCAGCGCCTCTGTTGTTCCCTATTACTCCAACGGCGCTTGAAGAGCTATAAGAAGGAAAAGCGTGGCTATAATTAGCAGTGCTGACTAATCAGGGTGGCAAACAAGCTCGCTGCGCCCGCCAGCCTCCCCAAAACGGGGCCGTCGGGGGCTGCGCGCTGCTGGAGAGCGCGTGAAGTCCTACATTCAAAGGCTTTGCATAATCTTTGTGAATACGGGGTGGAAATGAGGCCATTTGCTTGCCGCTGCCGCTGCTGGAGACTTCTCCCGGCGCTGCTTCGGCTGCTGGGCTCCAGCCTCCCAGCCCGGCAGGAGGAAGGACCGGGGCTCAGTGATGGGTTTGGGGCTTGAGGTGCCACTGTCAAAGCCAGACAGCGGAGGAGGTAGAGGCAGGCAGGAGTCCGGCTTCTAAAATCACCTGGCTTTGTTGAAAACCAGTTGATTTGGCTGAAAAATCTCTCTCATGGGTAGCTGGAAGGGGCCTGTTCAAGGGCCTGGCTTGCAGAAGTGGCTTCTGCCATCCTGCCTGTAACAGTTCCAACCCTACTGTTTACCTCTCAGAGAGCTACCCCTGCCCGAGGACAGCCTGCAGCCCCGCATCCCGCTGGCACCAGCGCGGGGACAGGACCCCACTGGTGCATGCACGGGGACAGGACCCAAATGGCACATGCACGGGGGACGGGACCCCCAGGGTGGATGAGCGGGGACGATGCCAAGCAGTGCCAGGAGGGAAGGAGCAGCCCAGCACAATTCAAAGTCTCGCTCTGACTTCTCCTGATTCCCACCAAACAGTCAGGCCAAACCAGGGGGAGGATTTTTCCTCCTTCCTTCAGTGGTACCATTCCCACTCGAATGATTTCACTCCAAGTCCTTAAGCTCCACCGCTTGCCTGAGCCAGAGGAACTCATTTTGAAGCACCTTTGCTGGCACGCACCGTGTCACCATATGGCAGCTCGGCTCTGGCGAGCAGGGTTTCTGGGGCAAGGTGTTTTTTTCTGAAATAAAGGACTTTTGCACCATGTTTTCTTCCTTCTCCCAGGCTGTATCTGGTGCTCTGGCTGGTTACCTCATCAGGAGTGACTGTGCTTCCCCTCTGCTGCCATTCATCAAGCTATAGGGAGCACTGGGAGCGTGCAGGATGCGAGGCAAAATATTAAGGCGAATGATTGTGATAATTAATAATTAACAATAACCTAATTGACCTGATGTGGCACAGAGGTAGGGAAGGTTTTCTGTGGCTTTGGAAGGGGCAAAATAAGAAAGATTCTCTGAAAAAAAATAAAATCTGGAGTCTTTTTGCAGCTGAGCGCAGGGCAGCCTTCCCTGCCTGCTGGTCTCCCGGCCGCCTGCTGCCACCAACGTGAGCTTTCCAAAACCAGGCTTGGAGCGAGCCGCTCCAGACGAGCTTGGTTGCTGCATCCGCACTGGGACCACCGTAACACTTGAGCCCCGGCGGAGACGTAGGTCTGAGGACCGGGAAGGTCTCAGGTCCATGCGGAAAAGCCATCGGCTGCCCTGGAGCCGGCGATACATCAGCGCTGAAAGAAATCGGCAGCCACCGCGTGCCAGCGGGGAAGGATTTGTTGCTGCATTGCAAGCGCTAAACCCCAATGCTGATCCCTCCCGATGTGCCAGCATGGAGCGGGGGGGGTGTTAGGCAGCCCACCCAGCGGGGAAAAGCCCCCCGCGGCAACACTCAAAGGACCTCCAGCCTCCCTAGTTCCTTTCCCGCTGGGCAGGAAGGACGTCGGGTTTCATAAAACCCGGGGAACAAGTTCTCAGCTTTGAAGTCGAGTAAAAGGCAGCTTCGACACCCCCTCGCCCAAGCACAGCCGGTCTTCTCTATTTATTGATTTTAACTCTGGCTTTTGACATTCAAACAGGATCCTATGTGGAGTCACGGCGCCGGGCTCCCCTCCGAGCATCTCCCGAGCACAGGCACGTTCCCTGGAATTAGGCTAGGGACCACATTACCTGGATCCAGAGACCTGGTCTGAAATATGGGGTGGGCTAGGACTTCATCAGAAAAAGGTCACAGTTGCTTGCTGGTAAATGAAATAATTCATATAAAGCAAGTGTTTGGCTCAGAAAATTATCAGCTTGAGTTAGGGAGAGTTATAACCGGGTAAAGCCAAGTGCCAGGAGCCGACAGGAGCAGCTCCCATGGGCTTGCGTGAGATGCTGCCTGTCCCTGCCCTCCCGCTGCCCTCCCTGCCCAGCCCAGCAGGATGGGGCCCAAACAGAAATAAAAATGCCCAGCTGCCCCTAAAATTCTCAGTAACAGAAACAACACAGAAAAGGCAGGTTTCAGCCCCCTGCACCTGACAGGCTCGGTTGCTCCCCCAGCTCAGGGCACAGGCGTGAAGTCCTCACCTCATCAATTATGCAGGTGATGCTATTTCTGCCTGTGAATAATTTAGTAGGAGCAGTGAAGGCTCCCTGACTTTCCCCGGGCACGGGGCAGTGTTTGCAGGCAGCATCACTGCCAGCACCAGGCTTGCCGGCAACCTGGGTCTCATCCCAACCTTCAACCTGAGCCATACACATCTGGATTTTGGGTCTACGGAGGTATTTTTCCCCTCTGGGTATTATGTTTCCTCCTTTGGCACCACTGCCCAGAGCTGCGTCTCCGTAGGGCGGAATTTCCCCAGGCTAAAAGAGACATTTCCAGGAGCGCAAACACCCAGCCGGAGCGGAGAGCTGCTAAATATACTGGGAATCTGCCTTCTCCATCCTCCAGACTGGGGTTTAAACCAGGAAAGTCCTCCGTTCTCAAAGGATTTCCCTCTGCCCTGCAGACTTTACCCCAGAGCTGTGCCATGCCTCTCTCCTCAGCGATGCTGGAGGTCGCTTGGCTGAGAAACATCATCCCCCGAGACTCCCACAGTGGAATTTATGGCAGAAAGGCACTCAGCAGAGTGCCAAATACTTTAAACCCACCAAATTTGAAGGGACTGGTGAGATCTTGGTTGGAGTTTCTGGGAGCAGAGCAGCAGTTTCCCTGGCGTGTGCAGAAGAACGATGCACGACCCGGGCAGAAACACGATGCGTGGCACGGACAGAAGCAGGGTGCGTGGCACAGGTCATCCCTGGCCCCAGGGACGTGTGTCACCCCGTGCTCAGCCAGGACTGAGGTCCCACACGCCGCAGGGAGTGCTGGCATCGGCACCGGCCAGCTGCCCACTGCGGATCCGGCCTCCCACCCCCGGCGGAGAGCCCATGGGGGATTTACACTTGGCAGAGCAGAGACTGTTTGCGTCTGATCTGCCTTTATTTACCACCTGGGAGTCCCCAAGCAGGGCGAGGGCGGTGGGACAGATGGGGAGGATGAGACACGGGACTGCACCTTCCCATCCAGTTTTAAGCTATTTCTCTCTTTTTTATTTTTAATGTTTTTTCTCCCCAAAGGTCAGCGCTCTTGTCAGAGCTAGAAGTCACAATCATGTTCCCTGATATCAGTGTAATCGTGTGTGATGAGTCACTTGTTTAACGGGAAGAGGCTGCTGGTTGCTATAGGGATGGCAGCAGAGGGGAGAGGATCCCTTCATTACCCTAATCACCGCTTGTGACGGAGAAAACACAACCCCAAACAATTCCAGGCCAAAATCCCCTTCACTCTAACTTTTTGACACAGTTTGATGTTCTGGCCCCAGCTGTGGAGCTGCAGGGATGCCCAGGCAGGTCCCTAAGCCTGGGACGAACTGGAGTTTGGGGACATCACAGGGCTGGGAGGTGGCGGGGACCAGGGAGGGATACGGATGAGTGCGATGCTCAACGTCAAGCTTGGGTACCATGGGGAAACTGGGAGCTGCAGGGGGTGCAGTGGCTTTGGGGTGATGGAAGGAGACACCGACGAGCTCCCCACCACCAGCTTGTTAAATACCCATCCCTCCTTAAGCTGTTTCTCTAAGTCCTGGGAAAAAATGTGGCTCCTGGGAATGCCGGGGCTGATCCCTTTGTAATGCAGCCAGTGCCTTGATTTGCAAAGGTGAGACGCTGGCAGTGCTGGGGGAGTTGTGCCTGTTTGTCACCTTTGGAAATGAGGCCACTGGGTCACCAAGCCCAGCCACCGAGGTCGCCGGGACCCATCTCCTCCCGGCTCGGTGTTTGCCAGCCTTTCTCCCCACTGGGTTTCATCCCCATGGGGCACCCCTTCACCTTCTTCTCTTCTGTGCCAGACTGGGGGATTTATTCACCAATTCGGTCCCGGAGGAGGCTCCCAGCCACTTCTACAGGGGACCCAGGGGGGGAATTCTGCCAGTTCCATCCCTGCAGACCCCCACCACCGTCGATAACCCCCCACCATCTACACGATGCTCGGCAGAGGCACTGCTTTCCCCCGGGACACCCCCTGCTTTCCCAGCTCTTCATTAGGGAACCGCTAATTACGACCATAATGTTCATCGATGCCGTTTCACCAC
Source organism: Haliaeetus albicilla (assembly GCF_947461875.1). Classification (NCBI taxonomy): domain Eukaryota; kingdom Metazoa; phylum Chordata; class Aves; order Accipitriformes; family Accipitridae; genus Haliaeetus; species Haliaeetus albicilla. The sequence goes on along the minus strand of NC_091505.1, from coordinate 2,836,912 downwards.
AACGCTCTCGTTTTGTGTAAATGGGCTATATTTAGCTCCACTGCTCCTGCCAGGGATGCAGCTTGCTGGCTCGCACTTTTTCCTCCAGATCAGGAGAATTTGGTGTCTCTTGATGGTGGGGAGGGGAGAAGGGAGAAACCTCTAACCTTCAGCTGTGGTCTCCAAAAAGGTTCATACTTGTTCCCTCCCGCATGAACGGGGTTTGAAGAGCTCCTTAATGGGCTCTCAGCAGCGCTGGGTTTCAGAAAGGAGTGTCCTTTCCCCTTCACAAATCCCACCATGAAAAATAAAAGTGGGAAAATTAAAAGGAGGATGTCACTGGGGGAGACCCAAACCTTCTGGGTACCGGCTGGTCTGTTGCCCCTTTGGTAGGCAGTGCTTGAGGCACTGCAGAAAAACACGTTTTTTGGGTGCTCTGATGCCACAGTTGCATTGGCAGCACTGGGGAAGGCTGTCTCCCACCATCTCTGTGCTCTCCAAGCAGCTGTGGCCCCATCAAGCCCGACCCTGCAAGCTTCCCAAGCGTTTGGGGAATTATTCATGCTGGCAACACCATGCCCTTGGAGGGGGAATTACCGGGCCATCGCCCCCTCCGCTCCATCGGCTGCCTGGCACAAGCCTTGTGTGTCCCACGGCTTTCCTCCACGCAAGAAAACGTCTAACGCAGCTGGTCCCAGAGCAGCTCTGGGCACATCAGGGGGAGCGGCTGTTGCCGGAGGAGATGCAATGGGGAAAAAAATGCATTTGGTAAAGTGATGGCCCCATGGGCATAGCGATGTGGCTCTGCACTTGGAGCCCTCCAGCCCTGCCTGCCCGACCCATCTCACCCCTGAGTGCAACCCAGGCACCAGCGCAGGCACCCACATTTCGCTGCCATCCTCAGCGTGTCAATCCACGGCGGTGCTGGCTCTGGCTTTGGGCAGAGACCCCAAAATGCTGCGGGGGCTTGCTGGGGCCCCCAGCCTCACTGGGTCCCACTGTGCTGCTTCGCAAGCAGTGGCTCTCAGCCCCTCTGTTTGCAAACAGGCTGGTGGGGACGGCAGCATGTGCTGATCTGCAGCACAACTCACGCGCGGCTCGGGGACCCCAGGATGCTGCTGGTGCGATGGGGCTGCCAGCGCCTGGGAGCAGGGATGGATGCTGCTCCGCTTCCTCGGGGGCTCAGCGGGGAGCTGGGTCCGGCTGTCCCTGCCCACGATGCCCAGCCCGGGCATGACTGCTCCACGTGGGGGGACACCCGTCCCACCTGCAGCAAGTGATGGGGGGGTACGAGGGGCAAACCTGGGACATCTCCTTTGCTCAGGAGACACCCTTTTCCTCCCACGCTTGCTGCCTCTGCCCCAGCAGAGACAACCAGGAGGTATTAAGGAGGCAGGAAGAGGCTCAGCTGGTGTCACGGCTGTGCAGCAGCCCAGAGCCCACGATTTATTTCTTTCCAGGCACAGTTTACACGGGTGAAAATTGCTGCAGAGATGACAGCAGAGAGCGAGGGCTGGGGGCAAGCTGCAGAGCCGCAGGCAGCAGCACCGGGCACCCCGCAGCACCCAGCACCGGTGGGGTTTGTCCTCATGAAACTCACACCAGGCGTTGCAGGGTGGCCACGTCCCAGAGCAGCTACCTGCTGTCTCAACTGCAGAAACCAGCGTCAAGGTCATTTTTATGTTTTATACGTGCCTTAGTGCTACACACAACCCCCCTGCAATGTTTCCAGGTGCTTCGGGGAGGAGGATGCGGGTGAATTCCCTTAACTCAGCGTGTTGCGGTGCCGCTCCTGCGCCTGTGCTCCTCCTCTGCAGACCCCGCTGTCCCCAGGGCCGGGAGGGCTGCTGCGGCCGAAACCGCCCCAGAGAGCCCAAAACTCTGTCCTTTGGGAAGGGATCAGCAGTTCTCCATCTGCTTCATGGGGTGTCTGTCCCCAGATCTGCCTTGTTGGGTGCCTGAGTTCCCCTAAATCCTGCTCTGTTGGGTCCCTGCATTCCAAATCCTGCCTCATTGAGTCTCTGCCCCCCCCCAAATCCCAACTTCTTGAGTCCAAACCCCCAGATCCTGCCTCAGCGAGTCCCTGACCCTCAAATCCTGTCTCGCTGGGTCCCTGCACCCCAAGGCCCATGACCCCAGCGGGAACAGCCATGCCCACCACACCCCCCCATCCATAAGGGAGGGGGAAATGCTATATGGGCATGCAGCTAAATGATCATTGTAGCCTGGTGTGTAATTAAATCTGATCCAAAATCCCCAAGCTTGGGATAACCTGGGGCCGGGCGGCTATTTCAGTGAGGAAAAAAATCCCTCTGCTTTTCCCATCAGGTGTTTCTTGAGACACACAAGAGGGAAAATAGCTTCTTTAAATAGCCGAGCACAGGAGGTGGAAGCAGGAGGCAACCGCGCTCCCGCAGCTGGAACTGCAGCTCTGAAGGTCGGCTCCGCACACAGCCTGCGCCGGCTTCACGCCGGGATACCGCGGGCGAGCGAGCAGAAGGCTATTTTTAGCTGCTTGGCTTTTTAAGAAAACAAAACCCCACCCAGGAAAAACACCGCTGATACATTGGGAAAAATAAACTGAGGTCCAATCCCAGCCCTTGGGAGCATCCCCGCACCCTCCTGCGCTCACAGGCGCTGCGCTGGGGTTGGGAACTGGACCTCCAGCCCTGGCTCTCTACAAATTTAGAGAAATAAAGGGGATTTTCCCCCTAGGCACAGGCTGTTTGGATTGACTTGTCTCTGTTTAACTGGAATTAGAGGTGAATGCTCTCACCAGGGTCAGAGCTGCTACTTGGCGCACAGACCGGGTGCTAGATGGATGCTGCGGCCTTAACGCGTGCCTCGGCTAAAACCTTGAGCGAGTGTGGAAGGGGAGGGGAAGCAGACGGCAACAAGGGTTCGTTTGTGGGGCACCCACGAAAAGTGGGGCCAAGGCTGCCCCGCGAGCCCAAGGCAAGGCAGGAGCCCCACCACGGCAGCCTGGCTCAGCCCTTTGGGGTTGTTTCGGATTTGGAGCCGTCCCTCGCGGGCTGGACGCCCACCCGGCACCTCGGGTCCATCTCCGTGCCGGGCTGGCAGCCGTGAGCACCTTCCTCCTTGCCCCTGTACTTACACGACCAGGCAAAACCAGGGGTCTATTTTTCCCCCTGAATTATAGTATTTTCATCCTCAAAACCTTTCAAGGTGAGCGTGACCCTGGCACCCACAGCAGCACACGGAGTGTGCCGCAGTCCCGGTGCCAAGTCCTCGCCTTCCCCACGTCCTGCAGCGGGATGGGTGCTGGTCCCTGGCCCCTGCCAGCCATGGGGCACAGGAGGAAACATCTTAGGAGAAATGTCCCCAAAACAGGGTGGTTTGGCTGCTCCAGATGCCCCAACAAGGGACAAAACCCTGATGGGGGAGCAGGGCTGTGTCTGGGCAAGGTAACCCACTCAGCAGGATAAATAAGAGAGAGTTAATACACAACCAGAGCCGGCTGGACATCCTTCAGCCAGACCATCCGGCTCATCCCTCCATCTACTGCTCCTCACTCACCGGCAGTGCCGCGGCGGCCGCCGACAGCTTTTGAGAACCCTGAGTAACACTGCAGTGAGGGCAACAGGAGAAAAAGAAAATGCCCAGCTTCTCCCGGCACCCAAGGAAGAGGCGATGCCGCTCGAGCGGTGCCAGGGAAAGCAGCAGCTGACGGTGCCAACCCGGGGAGCGTTGGCTGCTGGGGGGGCAAGCGGTGGTTTGAAGCCATCAAAGACGTACAAGTCAAAGGGAGACCTCCCTAAACGCTTCCCACCAGGGTTGGAGGAAAATCAGGGTGGAAATGGATGGGATGAAATGCAAAGCAAGACAGCGTTAATCATCCCTAACCTACAGCAGAGAGATGGAGAAGGGATCTGCAGGCCAGGAGAGCGGCTGCTTGGTGATTTGGGGGCATCCCAGCCACTTGCATGAACGCTTGGAGGAGAGCCGGCTCCCTCCCAGCAAGATTCGCCAGCCTGGCGTGTTATTTTTTTCAGTGCTGAGATATAATTAGTGCCAGTTCTTCAGGACCTGTCACTCACCATCACGCAACGTTTGCTTTTCTTAGGAATATGACTAACTGGCAAATGATTAAACATGCTTGGGGAAGGAGGAGGGGGAAATGAATTTTTTTTTTCTCCTCCCTGGGAATGAAAAAAAAGCCCAACAACTTCAGGAGCCACTTTGCAGTCCCAGAGAGCGGAATAAACCTTGACAGGGATCGAGGAGGGATGCATGAGCCACCCATCAGTCACACCAGGCAGCCCACAGCTCCTCCCAGCACAAGGATGCTTGGAGCCACGGCCGGGGTGGTGGGAGTCACCGAGATGCTCGTAACCACCGCTGCTCTGCAGGGATGCGACCACAGCAAAAAGCCAAGCCGCCTTCCTGCCAACCTCCTGGTTTTCCCTTCCCCTTTTCCCCATCGCTCGCACCTACACACAGTGCTGCAGAGGATGCTCTCGTCGGCGCTCCCTCCCAGCGGAGCCCTTTTAACACAGCGGGTTTCTCGAAGCTCATCTCCTCGCCACTGTTGCTTCGAGGAAGGATGCGTCTCCCGGGGACCGAAGGCAGCACTGCTCTAATTACTGCCCTTTAGCTGCGACCCACAGCCTGCGCTGCAACCGAGAGCCCAGCTGTGGCCTCCGGAGAGCCCCAAATTGGATCCCACTCTTTCAGATGGGTTATTTCGGAGAGGTTTTATGTTTTGTTGGAAGATATTTTTAGAAGAGAGTAATGTGGTTGCCAGCTCTCACGGGAATCCTTCTGTCCCCGAGTCACGGCTGTTGAAGCACTTGGCTCAAACTGTGGAGAAACAGTGTGGAGAAGCTGGTTTTCCCAAATCCAGTAACCTCCTCCTGTTGGGGGATGAATGGGAAGCTTTGGCAAAACCAAAGCTTGGCCTGTCTGCTGGGTCTGAGGCTCAAGAAGCTGAGAGGCCCCAAAAATTTAAACCTAGGTTTATATTCAGCTTTATATCACCCATGAGAAACCAGGCAAATAAGGGTAAAATCTCCATTCAACTCTTCACTCCACTGTCTGTACCTTAGGGATAAGTTAATGAAAATATTTCCATTTTGCTCTGTCTGGTGACTTCCCACATCCTTTAATGCCCCTTCCTGGCCTGAAGACTTGCTCTCTGATCCTCACCACCCTGCACTTGTCCCCACGTTTCAGGGGACACCCCGAGCGCCTGGCAGGAGGCTTTGAAAGGTGCCAGCGAGTGCCCTTGGCACAGGGGCAGGGAGATGTCGGGGCCGTTCCTCCATCCACATCAGGAGCAGGTACCAGCGTGGTTTGACTCTTCTATGCTGAAGTGATGGCAAAGAATTTTAAAGGAATAAACTGGATTTTTTTCCAAACTCGTAGCCTTTTGCTTGGAGAAATATTGTGACTCAAAATCTGAAAATGAACAGTTTAACTTAAAAAAAAAAAAAAATTAAAAATGAGGACTTGGAAAGGATTGCCAAGAATAACACTTTTTCCCCATCACCACCACGTGCTCTGTCATGTAATTTGTTGCGTCCTTGCCAGGGAAGAGCTGAGGGTTTGCTGGCACGAGGGTGGAAGCAAAGGGACCCGGAGGAGTTTCATAACAGAGCGATCTTGGCGTGGAGGTATTTTACCTTGGCTTGTCCGGATGACAGGGAAGGAGGGCCTCCAGGTGTGGCTTGGACTTGAAAAAACACACGACAACTTGATGGTGCCCCAACTGCAACCAAACATCCACCCACACGTGTTTTGATGCCCACGGACCGTCCACGACGCAGAGACGTGCTGCTGAGACAAGACTTTCCACCTGCCACAGCCCCCCCGAATACGCAGGGTCCCCACAACCTGCGAAGACACTGCTGCAGACTTGATGCTTTCCATACATCGAGCATACTTCAAATTGCCCATTGCCAAGAGAAAAAGGAACAACGGACCCAAATTGTAGGGGACGCGAATGAGTCAAGACAAGGAGGTCTCGCAAGGTCTGAAATACTGTGCCGACATCAACGTGAGGTTCCTGGCCAAATACATCTTTCTTGCCAGCTTTGACGGGGCTCTATCGCACAAAGACCTCCGAGATACCAACCCTCTGCCCCCCACTGCCTCTGGGCACAGACGGCCCTGCACAGCAGAGCTTCCAGATGTGGTTTCCCTTCCTTTGGGCCATCCCTTCTCTCCCTCCGTTTCTTCACAGCACAGTCCCTGCTTTCTGCTTTACAGCGCTGCAGTGACTTGGTGCAGTAGACGCAGGCTGCTTCTCACCAAAGGAAACGAATGCACCAATAGAGTGCTAATTAGGATACTTAATTACAAAGTTATTCAGCTCCTGCTGAAAACTGCCCGCTATTTTCTTTTGTGTCTGCACCTAGGGGTAGACAGAAGAAATAGCTTTAGCTGCGTGTGACCTTATCTTCATCCATGGCCGTGGTCCGGTGGTCAGTAGCAGGTGGAGGTTCACTCTAGCTGGTCAGCTGGAGCTCCTGTTAGCTTGTCCCTTCTAAGTCCAGGCCTTAAAGCCAAGTAAGTGTCTCTTTCCACCTCTATATTCCTCTGCCAATATATTTTGCTAAAGCAGCTACCCTCCAGATGAAAACCATCTTGAAAACGAAATCCTACTCCGGGCAGATCTGGGGACATTCCCAACTCCAGACACAGCTCTCAGCCCCCATCCTTGCCCTTCTCCCCTTCCTTTGCAGGCTTTCTCTAATTCTACACTGCCTGTGACTTGGGCAATCACCAGGGAAAACCCAGCTGGGACTATCTGAATTTTTTTTACACGAATCACAGCGTAACCTCTGCCTCCACCGCATGCCCCAGCTTTGGTGCAGCTCCCTGGGGCTGGATCCAGGTGCAGAGGACGCTCCGCAGCAGCATGGCACCAAAAGCATTTTGCCCTCAATAAATCCGGGCCAACGTATCTAGAGTAAGATTTTGGGGGCCCTGATATTTTAAGGCCTTCATAAATCCTTTCTTAGCTTTGCCCTTCAGGTCCAACTCTTCCTCTTGGGGTTTCTAAGCTGCCCTCTGTTTCAAGGCCCCTGGGCTTCACTCCCCATCCAAACCGACACTGGCTTGCAGGTCCAGTCCCCATCATGCCACGTGGGTCTCAGAGAGCATCTGTTCCCACACCCATCACCTCCCACGTTCCAGATCCACCTCCCCAGACAAACACACCCTGCCATGGCACGAGGCGCCCTGACGAAGGGACGAGTTACCAACCACGGCTGCTGGAGACTCTTCGTTTTCCTCCAGAACCGGCACGTTCCACATCAAGGCAGCGCAGCGGCCTCATGCTCTCCCTGGCCCGAGTTCCCCGGCAGCTCGCTCTTCATCTCCTTTGGGAGGCAGCTAACACACCGGCCTCCTAACGGCATTCTGCAATTCTGCTGCTCCCTGCATCACCCCCCTCCTTTCGGGGACCGCGGCAGGGAAAGGGGCTGCCCATCTCTCACCTCCTAAATGCCATGTTCCACCTCTCCAGGCCCAGCTGATCTCATTACACTTTCTTTTCAAGAAAAAGCTTTGCAGGAGGTAACCAATTATCCTACAACAAGGTCCTGAAGTCAGATTTTCATCTTACGCACCTTTTAGTAGTTTCTGGACAAAAATCCAGAAGATTGTATTGTTCCTGATAAAAATGAAGGGGTAAAACAGTAAGTACTTAAATGCCAATAACCACTACAGTCGTTTTTGTGTTTGTTATTTGTATTAAGGAGCTTTTAAAACAACTGACAACTGCTGAAGGTGCTCATTATTAGCAACTCAGATTACACGCTACCACTATGTAACTCATCCTTCCCTTTCAGGGCTTTCTCCCTCGCTCCCGGTGCAGCGCAGACACACGGCACACACGGCAACAGGTTCATACAAGCAACAACAGCCTGATGGGGAGGCAGGAGCTCAGGGTCCAACGCTGCTGCAGGCTCTGTTGTACATACAGAATACATACATACATACTCTCTCTAGCAGCGAGATCCTCGCCCCAGCCTGGAGCTGCTTGGTTTTCTGCTTTAACGCAAAAGGAGCTCCCCAGATGCGACAGAGCCAGCACGCGTCCCCTCCAAACACGCGCTGACACAAAGGCGAGTTAGTTAAAATGAACAGCCAGATGGTAGAAAGGATCAAACCATTTTCCTTTGCAAAGAATTGTCTTCAGAACAGAAGGACAAGACAACCCTCACACTATCCCACCCATGCTGCTTCATTTTTAACCTTACGGACTCTGAACTATCGGTTAGAGACATCTAATCCCATTCGGCTGCTGCTTTCAGGAACCAGACAAAGCAGGCTGGTTGGGTAGGTGGAAACAAATTCTGTAGATAGGACTGATTTTGCAGGAGCGGGAGGGAAGCAGACAGAAGTAGCCTGAAGGTTAATTAGTGCAACAACAGCAAATGCTAGCAGGACTTTACATGTTGAGAATTAATTATGTTTCGGGGGATTGTTTCCTTTTGATGAATGCCGAGGACTACAATGGGAAGGTTTTACTTGTCTCAGGGGCCTTTGTTAGTCTATTTTCTTTCTTGTACCAATCAAATACGATTTGTTTTAAACATATCCTAAATTGAGCTGGCATGGTGACTTTAAAAGCTCCTGCTGGTAACTAGAACATGCCAAGCACAAACACCACTTCATAAACAACCTCTGTTTCTGAAGTCTTTAGGGCAGAGCCTCTCCACAAACAAACTGTAGGATCTGCTGAATTAGAAGAAAAATAGCAACACGGGGTGCATTTTGCTTCAGCTGCTGGTTAGCGGAGACCCATAACAATCATGGGATGATCTTCACCCTCACTCCAGTGCTAGGTTCTGGAGAAGACCTGAAGTGACAAGACCAGCCCCCAAATCCTAATATCAGTCCTGCCTTACTGGTACTTAAAGCTAAAACCACATTGCTTTTAGATGTTCTGATTTTGGTTATTTGCCCTCAACAAAATTAATTCTGGGCAATACTCTTTCTAAAGTGACTGAAAGTCAAACTCACATTCACTAGAGTTAAAATTAGCTCCATTTATTTATTGCTGATGTGTGACCCAGCAGGACAAGAACCAGACAGTATTTTGGATTTAAAATGCGTTTTTACAGAGCAGCTGTCATTTTCAAATCTCATTTCCTTGTATTGCGTTCTGACCTAGTCCCACGAATTCCTACTCACAGGAGCAGCCTTTGATCAAATTTTCCCCATATAAAAGTGAACTCCAGCAAACCACACAGAAATGAAGACCTGTCCTGCAATGAACCTGGAAAGCTCCAAGCATATGGTACTATTTTTGCTTTTAAATATCTCTGTTCCAGATCAGTCAGATAATATTTGCAACAGTGTCTTACGGAGTCCGACAGCAAGGGGTGAAAGAAGGAGAAGGAAAAAGGCAGTCACAGGGAAAGGCAAGGGCAGAGCTACAGGGGATGACGAAGAGATTAAGGAATACCAGCAGTGGGATGGGTGTCAGGGGAAAAGGCCCTGGGTAACCTCTCCTTGGTTTACCAGCACATCAATTATAATCTATGACACCGAATTATTCATTTCTCTTGGTTTAAACCGCTTATGCACAGGTTATACACATGCAAATACAGCAGGGTTGCAATCCCTCAGCCAGCAGGGAGGGAGGAGCTAAGGAGAGTGAGCAACTAACAATTACTTTTCTTTCTGCCTCAGAATGAAATTCAAGGAAAAGCGTTTGGGCCATGTGCATTTGATCATACATGACCTTTATTGGAGACAGGTGGGGTCATTTATTATACAGAAGTAACATCACACCATTCTCTTCCAATTTAATTCCTTTTAGTCTCCTTATAAATCTGTAGCAAAAGTGCACTTTTAACAGTTTTTAATCTATAGTATATATCTTTCAATATTATCTCTCAAGTCAGGTATTTTATTTGTAAAAATGCATCACCAGATATACAAAATACATGTCTAGTGTACTACATTAATTTTTTGTATTTACTGTTTAGATTATTTTTAACTCAGTGCTCTTTTTTTCATTTTTTGCAAGACTTAGTGATGACAGTCTTCTGGTAGCGCCACCAGGAGAGGACTCACAGCTTGTGTGTGAACAAGGGGAGAAGACTCTTAGCCAGGAACAATTTTCACACAATAGGAACAAGATGACAAGAACATTTGCTGTTATTGAATATGTCTCTTAAAATGACAGTACTCTGTATAATAAAAAATAATTAAAAAACCCAATGTCCATATTTTATCTTCTGGAAGAGGAGATGTGCCAGGAGAATGGAACCTATACCCAGTTGGAATACAATGGTAATGATTAATTTGCATTTTGAAGACAGGAGTTAATTGCTAACATTACGATTCTGGTCATGATAAGAAGAAACAGATACATACAGCCACCACAAGAAACTGTTTGTGAAATGCTGTTTTCCTGAGGACAATATTTTGGTAAAATATTTGATATCCTGTACAAGCCACAGAATTGCATAAGTTAAATGTCCTCAAGAACAACAATCACCGGTACATACCATGAACGGCTGTGCTGGGAACAATCACACAGAGGACAGCTCTTGTGTTACCTAACAAGATGAAGAAAGGAAAATATTCATTTCCACCGGTAGTTTAGAGCCAGCTGCAACAAGCTTTGGCACGGCAACAGGACTTTTCAAAAAGAAAATTACAGAAGATTTTCTGAGATTTCTTACAAACTTCCTTAGTCTTTTCTTTCTAGTTATCCTTGAGATTATAATATATACACATGTAACGGATAATTACTTAATTTCAGTCTTCAAAAGACTAACAATTTCCCCTGTTAAGCAAGGCCTATAGAGGTAAAACAGATCAGAAGCATTTTTAGGGGGTGTTATGATTCCCAGATCGATACAAACATTACCAACAGAAGATGAGGAACACTTAGCAAGGTAATGTCTGGGTTGGTTGGTTTGTTTTCCTTCTTACACGTTCATTATTTTGAAGACTAAGAACAACTGGATTAGTTACATAAATAATGCTTCCCTTGGTTAACCTTCACAATTAGTGCTGTTTCTGTGTATTAGCATAGATTCAAAATGCTAGTTGCATCAGTTTACTATGTATTCAATGAAATGTTGAACAGATCCTGTTTCAGAATGAGGGCACTTTTGGTTTATGCAATAGCTCCAAGAAATGCTGTAACTACAAACTTTCTACAGCAACTGGTTGCCAGACATATTCCTCAAAAGGTAACTGCTTTTCTGCTCCCCTTAAATCTGCAGCAACGTGGCTTTGAGTCAAAACTTCTGCTTCAAAAGAAAAACGCACAACAGACTAGGCTGAATATGGATAAAGTTCTATACCTTCTGAAGAAGAAAGAGAACAATAAAAATAAAATTAAGCAGTGCTGTTAGTGTTATCTAAAACCAAGATAATGCATAATGGGGAAATTTACAATGCTGCAGAGAGAGTTTTTGTCTGGGGTTTTTGTTGTGTGGTTTTTTTGTTTTTTTTTTTTATAAAAATTACAGACTTGACATTTCCAATATGTCTTAGCTTTGTACTGCTTCTCAAGTCTGAGTCACCAAAAATATCCAGCAACCAGCTGCTGTTCATATCCTAAAATATGCCTTCAGCTGACACTGAATATTGAAATCATTCTGCTAAAATACAGAAAAACGACGATGGTAGAAACCAAGGTATAGCCTCAGGCCAACATTAAATGGTAAAAATTCTACAATGCTACTTTTAAATCTCTTCTTCAGTTCATGAACAAATAAGCAGCCAGGTTTCAAGTAGAGGTAACACAGATTTTGGAAGATAGCACGTAAAAAAAGCCCAGAAGGAAAACTGGAACAAAAGCTCTTCTTGTTACGGCAGTCAGCACTAATCCTCCACGAAATGGCAGGGAGAAACCTTTATTCACCCTGCTGGATCTGTTCTGGTCCTACAGCAACAATGAGGAACTGCTTCTGCTGTCACAAATATGTTCCATTTGGACATATCTTGATCCCTTTTTTCTTTTATTTGTATACATGTATCTTTTGTCTTAGTCTCTTGACTGGTAGAAGAGGATATATCCAGATTCTGAGTTTTTTGAAATGTCTGATGTTAACCCATAGAATTCTTCGATGGCCTGGGCATCAATTTTCTGAAAATTAATGAGAATCATAATTAGCCTCATTCAAAACACCACCCTAAGAAACCCTTTCCCAGACAAAGCATTATTTTCAGTTCTTGGAGGTGATGCTGGAAAGCCATGTAGTATTAATACAGCAATATTTCAGTATCATTGAATCCAACCAAATACAACAAAACATTTTTTCCACTTAATATCTAATTCACTATGGAAAAAAAAGAAATCAAGATGAAATAATAAACCTCTCAGAAGTGGTGCACTCTTAAGCTGGACTATAAAAAAAGGGATCCATGAAAATGTATCCTTGAAAGAGTACATGACATTTTTATATTTGCTTTCTCATTCAGACTGGTGTTACCTTTCCTGACTATAGGTTTGTAATGTAAATGACAAAAAGCAGTCACTGATCAGCAAAGAAGATTTTTGTACAGTTGGGAGTACGGAAGGACCACCTTCAGCAGATTTAACATTCAGCTAAAATAACTTCAGATTTTAAAGTTCTTGTGACCCTCTTACGTAGAGAAGTCCTGCAAGTCCTACTGGTAATTATACCATGAAATCTGTTGATCTCATCTGATTATGATCTTCTGGTCTTATGAGAGCTTTCCTTCCTTTGGATTTGCCGGTACAATGCCTACTGCAATATTAACACAAGGTTTGTATTCTAAGAGAAATAAATTATTTGCCATATTAATAGAATTAAATGGTCTGCTTATATTTCAAGTTGTGAAATATGTGCAGAAAAGCAAATTTTCATTTTATACTCCAACCAGCAAGGCCTGAAGGGCATATTAAAGGGCTTTTAAAGATGCAAGTTCTACAGTCTTGATCCCGCTCCTGAGAACAATTGGCTTCACATTACTGAATTTGATTGTGCAGTCAGCGGAGAGCAAGTGTGGAGACCAAAACACCGAAATAAAATACTCCTTGAAAAACGACCTGTGCTGCTCAGCACTCCACTGTGGTTTAGTATTTTAAAATACCTCTAGGACTCTGGATCCACAGAGATGAGAGGCTGAAGCAGCCAGAATTTGTTGTGGAGGACCAAAGGGAGACTAGCCTAAAGTTTCCCTTTATTCCCCAAGGAATAAAGTTTAGGAAGCAAAGAAATGTTCAGAATACAAGAGGCTCTGGGTTGAACAGCTGCTTTGATCACAAGAGGGAGTAGCAGAGACCAACTTTTGCTTACATCTTAAAAGAAAGGGATCACGCTATGACTCCATCAAGGAGCCTCTTGAGCTACAGAATCTATTTGGCAGTGTGCTAAATCATGGCTCAGTGAACAGATTTCAGCATCACCAGCAAACACAAAAGCATTGGTTTCTCTAAGTGGCACTGCCAAACAACCTGCAAGTTTAGGCCATCCTTTTCCCAGCCTTTCTGAAGCACAAGAAAAATAGACATAGTAAGTTTCCAGAAGATACATCAACCACAGGACAGAGCTGCAGAAATTCTCCCTTGAATACTTGAATAGCTTTGTTAAACCCTTTCTGTTAAAAAAATAAATAAAATGGGGGGGAACCAAACCGATGTTTTGTCTTTCTCTCTTCTCCATTCAAGGACTTCAGAGAAGCTGAAATACCATACAGAGGGTTTTTGCATTTTCACACAATTTATTAACATAATGTCTACTACAAACTGTTAGATACTCATTTTAACAGAAAAATAGCAAAAGAACATTCTTCAGTCCTTGTAATATATTTAGCAGACAACTCAAACATGTTTTAAGTGCCAACTAACTTGCCATGCAATCAAGTCTATTTGCACTACTCCTTTTGAATACAACTCAAACATTTGATATAGATTAATTCATCCTACAGATATTTATAGTTTTATCATGGCAAAACTGATTTCCTTCTTTAATTTCACTATCCACAGAAAACACAGTGGAACTGAAAGAGGATTATATAGCCTCTATTCTTCCCATCCTTAGTTGACCACATATATTGTGGACAGCAAGGTTTTACCCAGTTGCAGTTTCAGAGTAACAACCAGTTGATGGTTTCACAACTACTTTTAGGATTCTGCAGCCACACCTGGCATTAAGAAAATTTCTCCTGTTAACTGAGCTTAAATATCCTTTGCTCATTTCCAGACAACTATTCTGGTTCCCCAAACAAAATCCTTTTCTTGCATACCATTCATAGCATTCAGCTGAATGCTGCAAATCTCCAAACAAATATTTAAGCGAAGACATACAATCATTCTCCCCCTTTTCTCAACTTGGAGAACGCCCTGGATGGACACTTTTCCATCTCTATTTCACATAAACATTGTCACTGTGATGTATCACTCTAATCATGATCTAATAGCCAGAGATCACTTACTCAGGTTTCTCAATTAATTTTGCTTGGTGCAGTAACCCATTTGGACTGATCTGCCTCCTGGATTTGATGCAGTTGCTTTTCACATATGCTGTAGTATGTTTGATTATCATCTATCTTCAATTTAATTGAAAGTTGGCCTTCCAACCACATCCAAATAGATAAATAAACATGATTTCACCACTTCTGACATTTAGTGGGTAATAAGGATAAACTACTTCCGATTGACAGTTTGGGGCTATTAATTCATATCACTTGCCAAAAATGCAACAAAGCTTTTTAACTGTATTTAAGGGGAAAAAGCTTTCTCCTGTGTTCTCTTTCAGTTGCACTATCTGTATACAGGTACACGGGCTTTGGACTCATCTTCTGAAGTCTGCTGACTAATACCTGTTTTGTTATGTAGCCAGTTCACACCTAGAATGTTAAGTTTCCAAAGCTTAAACAAAAAAGAAAAAAAAAAATCTGCTTTCAGGTTCTCTCTGAAGAGTAGAAGGCTCCTGTGGTTAACCCTCAAACCATAAACTTATGTTGAATTCATGCTTTAGGGGATTTGAGGCTTTGGGGTTTTTTTGCCACTCCATTTTTGAGGACAGCCTCTGTAATGTCATACACAGCAACAGATTTCCTGTAGTGTCACCTTATGGCCAATCACAAGCAGTTTGAAAATAGTACTTGGTCAAGTTCAGAGTAGGTATTTAAACCTCTTTAGGCAGCAGATGGAACTGACAAAAGTGGTTGTGGCTTTACTTCACTTTTTCAGTGAATAGCCTACAGCACTAGTAAGGAACTAATTCTCAAGAGCTGATGACTAAGCAGGGAGAGAGAACAGATGAGTAAAACTGCAGCTACTTCTTCCAGCAGCCTGTAGCATCAGGAAAGAAAGAGCTGCCTCCACTATCCTGTTCTCCTCGATGACCGCATCACCAGAAATTCAGGTGAGTTCTAGAAGGTTGAGGAAAGAGAAAGGATGGTACTTCCTAGACAGATGAAGGTGAGAGGTAAGCTTCACACACTTAGAAGGCAGGAGCAGCTACAATGGATAGTCAGTAAAGAGATCCTCTGGGACAAACCCAGAAGGAATCCTTATGCTACACTCTCCAAAGAAGGTCAAGGAGCAACTGTTCATCAGAAAAGGCCAATGATCTCAAACGACTCATGCAAAACTCATGTGCAATTTTTCATGCCCTCCACTGGTAGGAAAAACAAAGCCTACATTTCACAGAAAACAAACGACACATGCAAACGCCAGCCAGGGAGAATCTTCTAGCAGGAAATGGAATCTTAAACTTCCAGATCCGCAGCTGGCGCAGAGGTAGTGCTACAGGACAGGGCTACATTGCTAATCCTAATCAAGACAGTGAAATCTCAAAGAACTATGGAAAGACAAAAAGTAGACATTTCAGATCAAAGAGCTTTATTTTTACAGCATTTTAGATAAACTCTGTAAAAGAGATGAACTTAAAAAAGGAAAGCCATGATTAAAGTTAGAAAAGCAACTTAAAGGGAAAAAAAAAAAAACAACCAACCCTCCAGGAGAAAGGAACTACATTCTAGCTTACTCGTGACAGCTCCTTGAATTTATTGCCCAGTAACAGACAGCGCATATTTAAAAGCTATGTTTTGGCACATCTACAAAAGTGCCAACAGTGTTTGCAGATAAAAAGAAATTCTGTTTTGACCTAAAAGCTAAGATACAACAGAGAAGTGACTGATAGAAAACAAATATAGAACAACAAGATGGTTACTTTACATCTACTTTTAAAATGTAAAGTTTACTTCCTGGATGGAAAAGACAGTGAATACTTTCATTTAAAAATACTGAAGTGAACACTATTTCCAAAATTAGCTGACACAATTATGTACTTCATCCATGACAGAAGCAGAGGAAAATAACCCTCAAAATATAATAATGGGAGAAAGGCAACTGTTCATAGTCATACAAGCTATCCAAATCACCAGGAAATCAGCCCTGATGCTCAAAGCTAAGCAAAGATTTAAACAAACAAACAAACAAACAAAACAAAAAAAGAAAAAAAGAGAATGTACTACATCATCTTTATTTCAACAAAATCAAGGATTTTGCTGTACCTATTTAGACACTTAGCATCAGGCCTTAATCATGGGATCTCAGAAGCAAACGGTACATTTTCATCTTTATGAAAAGCTGTTCTACTGTGGTATTTGTTCTATGGTTTGATATTTGCTTAATAATTATGTGAAATACATGGATATATAAATATTTTGGATATTAGTCTTCACAGATATGTTAGTAAAGGAAGGAAAGCAAGGAAAAATTTGCTTGAGCAGACTGTTTAAACATTATTGCAAATAGCCCAAACATCTTTGTATACTCTCAGGACCTTATTACAGTCTCCCAAATCTTTTTTTACAGTTTTTCTACACTTCAATTTGTTGGGGAAAACTGCCTACAAAAAAAGGGTAGAAGTTCTTACATGCAGTGCTGAAATGCAACTAGCACAAAGCAAGTTAACAACAAAAAGGAGCCCAAAAGGTGGGCTGAAACAAGAGCATTTCAGATCTTGAATAAGACAATTGTGGTATTTCAGCCTGAACAGGTGCACAACACCCCATGTCTGAGGTGTCAATACAGTCCTCGTGTTCATTTGTCCTTCTCCATACTACTTCTATAACAAAGATGCACAAAAATGCTGAAGTTTACTTTTGAAACGTCCAGAACTATTCTGTGCACAGGTTTTGCTGAAATACTTTCACGGGTGCAAAAGCTAATCCCAGACACAAAAACAGCTGGGGAGTGAAGCTGTCTACACTTCTTTTCACCATGTAATAGCATACCTACCTCTACAATGTCATCATCAAACAGCAACCAAAAGCCATGGCTCTTCACAATGGTGATATAATGTCCACGATTTGGACCACTGCCAGAAAAAAAGGATTGAAGACTTATTACTCTTGTGCTACAAAGGTAGGACCACTGGTCTCCCGGGTGATTTTAGCTATTACTGGCAGAGTTAGATTTCCTGGCTCTTAATGTTGTCTAATACTACTCATAACATTGTCTAGGTTCTTGGACTTTGCCAAATTGCTCAAATTAAAATTTCTCTTTGCTACTTACCAAATACGATATATTCAAAATACACTATTTTGTAAACATTTCATATAGTCATTCATATATTTCAAACAACAAAATTAAAAGCCAGTTATTTCAATCACTGTTTTGTTGCATTCACCACTGCTGAGTATTTTGACCACTGTTCAAAAATTTTAATAACTGTCTGAAGTATTTTATTTGCACAGGAGATATTTTTTTAATTCTTAGTGTGGTTTAGCCCGCAGCTGACTGCAGACAGGCTTTCTGTGATTGCTGTTCCTGCTTTTCTGGTGGCAGTTTCCCAGTCTGATTCTATCTCCTACATCCTGAATGCTTACCTTGAAGGGAAGGGACAACAAAATGACCTAAATCAAAGGAAGATGGATCTGCAGAGTAAAGGCAGGCAGACTGCCCTGAAAAGGCAGTGGTTTGAGATAATAAGCTATATGGATGGAAGACTAAGAGCTATCAATCTACTAACCTCAAATTCTGAAAGAACAGTCCAGGGACACAGTTGGGGGGATGAGGAGGGTGGAATTCCACCCTCCCCACAGCTTTACTTTTTACTTAGAATCTATACAAGGCTTTAAAATGACCTATATTCACATCAGTTTTAGGCAAAAGAAAGTACTTCTCTAGTCCTTCCAGAATCATTCATATACTTAAACACATTACCTGCCACAGAATGAAACTTCTTTGTTTAGGGCAACTAAATGAAAAGTAAAACTATAAGGGCAAAATATTTAAAACAAGTTCTGAGAAATCAAATATTTAGAAAATATAGTTTATCTCAAGCCTTCGGTAAGTTCCTAGTAAGAACTGAAACCAGAAGAGTCACAGGACTCCTAAAAGCCCCATATAAGACAAAGGGTTTGAGAAGAAAAAAACAAAGCCATTTAATACATCTGAATTATTAATCACCATTGTTAAAACAGACAAGTATAGTTACAGGTATAGCAAATTAAGAATCTACATAAGAAAATGCATAGGATGAGATCTTAAAATGATAAAAATAAATAAAAAATAGCACAACTGTACCACAGCAGAAATCACCTAGAATTATATGTAGTTTATTTATACTAAATCTGTGTAATATTAGTGTGTTGATTATATTGTCTTGCTCCTCACAAAGATGTTTCAAAACATTTATGTGCTGTAATAACTTATCACTTTAAAACTCTCACTTCCAGAAGGTAGTTATAAATATTTTTTTTCCCTTCCATGACTGCTTTTTTCCTAAAAGTGCTTAAAAAATTTTCATCTTTGCTTTCAGAAACAGAATTAAAGCCACTACAACAAAAAAATTTTAATAAAAAGAATAAGGGTATTTTTAAAAATCAGCAGTACACAGCTTATTCCACATGGTGGCACCAGCTTCTAAAAAAATTTCAATGGTTTAGCAAGTAGTAACATGAGAACTGTAACTTAATTCTGTTTTAGTAAGTGTTTTTCCAATATTTGTTTTTATTTCATTTAACTTTCCTGGAAAGTAGGGTTGGGGGTGGGCGCTGTTGTTTTTGTCTTTTTTAAAGACTGGTCTTACTTTGCTACAGCTCAAAGAAAAAACTTGTTTGAATTGCCACCATATTTGAAAGGTAATAAAGAGTAAACCTTACACTGTGTACTCAGAAATCAAAATTTGAAACAGTAAAAAAGTAGTAAAAAAAAGACTGAAACACTTTTAAAAAAAATATTTTGAGACAACTAGCTCTGATGCTGCTTAGCTTGCTCCCATATTGTCAGCCACTGTACTGTTATAATATGGCATATGGACGACAGACTCCTTTTAAATTTCAAGGAAAGGCATTTAAGGTCCAAAGAACAAAACCAACATACCTGCCACAGTGAACAACTACAGCCACAAGGTCATACATTCTGTCAGGATTTGTAGCATCTCCTGAAGTGTTAAAGAGCCGGAGCTCCAAGGGAAAGACTACACGGTAGGAGAGTTTGGTGTATCGATGCAGCTGGTCCATGTATTTGAACCTTTTTAAGTGCAGAGCTAGAATCATGGGCAACTTTTTCACTCTCATTCTGAACCACAAAAATATGTTAAACAAAGAACAAGGTATTAGCAGATCACCTGACACAAAGCTTTGTTCAAGAACAGTTTCAATATGAAGAAGCTTCTTAAAAGGCATCTAAAATGTTGATGAAGACTTTCAAAAGGCTGCTTTTCTCATGTATATTCCAGTGAGAACAGGCAATATTTATTCTGAAAGATTAATTACACAACTGACATCTGAATGCAGGACAACTGTCTATGTTGAAAACATCAATTTTTCATCACATCAATGGGAAGAAAAAGATGGAATAAATCTGTCTTGCTGCTCTGGCTGTGACCAAGTATGAGGCGAGAAATAAGATTTTTGTATATAGTATTCATAGTGAAAGCAGATGGGATGGTGTTCAGTGGCTTTAAGCTGATTAATGCTAACTGGGGAAAATGCGAATGTCTGGAAGCACCAGATATAAGCTCTTCTGGGAGGAATACAAAATTAATCTCTTAATTTCTCTCTGATAAGGTTGCCACAAAGTTACTTGGTCTCTCCACTTTTCCTTACTCCCTTCCCCACCGAACACAGACCTAAACAGTCTTATATTTTCTTTTTACTGAATTCACAAGGCATATTTTTCCAACAGCTGCCTATTTTAAGAGAACATTTACATTAGCCTGAATATTTGAACCTTACCTCTTCTGTGCTTCCTGTTTACTGCGGCACTGCTCACAATAGTATTTATATTCACTGCATAGAGTTTCAGTATTACTAAATCCTCTGTGGGTAGAAATGAAGGAAAAGTCAGATAAGCAGGGATATTCAGTCAGACCATCCAGTTAAAAGTTACTGCTAATAATGCTGAAAAAATGCAGAGTACACAAGGAAGATGAAATCCCTCTTATTCACATCACTCATACCTCCCAAACACATTTTAGGTGTATTTGTCCCAGTCTTGGGATGTAGTATCAATGTTCTGCTGGAAAAATCTGGAAATTAAGTATTAACTGCATACTTTCTGGGCAGGAGTCAAACATGATAGGTAGTAAACAGCAATAAGGTGATTGTGTTTTGTTTCCAGAGGTAGCCACTCCATGTTTTCTTTGGTGGCAGACATTAAATGTTAAGACCTATAGCCATTAGCCATTGACTCGCCAAAGTCTGGATTATCTTTCAGCTCCTAGCAATTATACATCCATTACCAGCTATTAAAAAGCCAGATGCTCTATGCAACTTGCAGTATCCTAGCAGCTGATAAGCCTTGGATCTAGCAGTCAAATACATAGAGCAAATTTTCATCAGCAAAAAAACCACATTGGACCACAAACATCAGGACCAGACAACTGAAATGCAACAACAATATTAAAATAAACAAGGATTTATTATGAAACCAAACATACCACGTTCAGTTTTGATAAAACCTATGTTGTAACAAATTAAAATCCCCATAAAAGAAAGTGAAAATCAATCTTACGTACCACTATGAAATCATCGTACTCATTAACTACTAAAAACCACTAAGAAACTAACAGCTTCAAAAACCCATGAGAAAGATAAAGCAAAGAGCACTCTGAACAGAATGTATTTTACAATAAGTCAAAGCCTAAAACTATTGCACAACAAAGCAACTAAGCTAGACTCTTTCCTTCTGACCAAGGGCAAGGGTATTTTTTCCATTCCCAAATATTTTCTTCATTTACCTTAGACAGTGTGTAATTGATGTATTTTGTTCCACATCAACCGATAGATCCAGAAAGTCCTCATCTTTGCTACTAACCTTGAAAAAAAAAATGAAATATTTCATAACAGTTTAGAACTGACAGATTTCTTTTAACCATTTCTGGAATGGTGCCATGTCCTCATTGCAAGTAGAGAGCTTTGTGATAAAAAATAAAAATACATACAAACAGGGGCCCTTTCTTGAGGTAAACTATAACTGAAGAAATAATCTGATGTGTTGTTACAATCCAGACAGGAATATTAAAAAACAAAACAAAACAAAACTACCCCCACCTCCCCCCCCCCCCCCCCAAAAAAAATCCAAAACCAAAACCCAGAAAAAACCAAACCCAAAAACCTTTCTTGCAAAACATCTCTCCCCCTTGAGACTTCAAGACACATCTGCTTACTTCACTGGAAAAACCAAGTTTTTAACCACTCAGAGCGCTCCGAGCTGAAGAAGCTTTAACCATATTCCACTCTGCTTTGTAGACTGATACAGCTTTCTGCTGCATTTCAGAGTTTAACAGTAAATACTTACAGGAAATGCAGAAACAGGCAGATGGGTTTTCAATTAAATGGGTTAGCAGTTAGGAAAACCATCTTCCCATTTGTGGAACAGTCACATTTAATTTCAATTTCTTGAGACAGAATCTTATTAATGTCATTTTTAGAGCTTCTATTCACCACATAGCCATAATTTTAGATTTAAAACGCCAAGAACAGTCATTCCAGTTGTAATCACTTCTCTTTTTTTCTTTTCCCATCTGGGTTTTCATTTTTTTAGAAATATTAGATCAGACACAGCACATGTCTAACTACAAATTCCTGGTCTGAAGGTGGTGTGGTTCTTCTAATTCTAGACTTTGTGGAACTTCTTTTGCTCTCAAATAGAGTGGCTATGGACCAGCACCAAGAAGCATAGACTTCCAGTTCAAGAAATTCAGTTAGTTAATCCCAGACTTAAATAAATAGTGAGCAACTCTCATGTAGAAACACAACATAAACTATCAATCACTGACACAGGAAATAACATGAAGACAAAAAGGCAGCTTATATCAGCCAGGTGCAGACTGCCTTGATGGAAACAGGGAGGAGGAACAGAAAAACACTACGCTTTTTCTGAGAAACATACCTTAATGAGTATTGGTTTGAACATAGAGGTGATACAGTCATAAAATAGGCTATGCTCCATATTTTAATAGAGAGAGTGCAATTTCATCTATCCTAATAAATGAAAAAGTGTGCTTAGTATTAGGGAAAGTGATCCAGAACCTGTGAAAAATCTAAGAGGTTTGGTTTTGTTTTAAACGTACAGCCTCACAGTTAAGACATCTGGTTTCATTGGTTAGTGTTCCTTGGAAGATTTCATGGACCCACGTCAGATCAGTCTTGTCTCCTTCTTCGCTCTCAATGCTGCCATTCTGGAGTTTGCCATTCTGCTTCTCCTGCTTTTTCTCTTCTTGCAGTAAGTCAGCAATAGTGTTAAGTAGGTAGTTTAGGAATTCATGTGCATCCTGCTGCATATAGTTATCAAATAATTCTGGAAAGGAAGAGATCAAGGAGAATGAAAGAATACAGATACTTCGTAATATCAAGTTACTATGCTTTTAGCAATCAGTGCCTGCCCTTCCCCCTTCTCTACCCTATTATACAATTGTGGGTTACACTGTTAAGAGTCTTTGAAGAATTGTACTTTGTTGTTCTCACAGTGGATGTAGGGTTACCCTCACCTATTCCTCGGGTTGCAAGAAACAGGCAGTTGAAAAATAACATAAAGGAAACTTAGTTTGGGCATTTCTTGGAACTGAAAAAAACCACGGTTGGTTTGGGGTTTTTTTTGTTGTTGTTGTGTTGTTTTTTTCTTTGGGGAGGGAGGGAAATAAAGAAATTCAGATGTGTTGCCTTGGGCCATTAGTTCATTAAGTCCAGCATCAAGGGGCAAAAATCCCCTACTATAAGTTTGTTATCTTTTCAAGTTCAAGCAGAGATGATAAATCAACATACAGAACTTTTCCTCACAAAGTAGCCCTGGGAAATAACCGCCAGCTCTCATCACAAGCAATTTATCTCACCGCAAATGTAAGAAAGCAGGCTAAGAGTGGTTAAGTCTCCTTAGAGAGTTCAACTTTGACCAACTCCATGATGTCTGTTTAGCCCACGACAATTTCTAGCAACGACCTGAAGTGTGCTGACTTGTAGCAGACCTCTACAGAACACGATGCCAATGTGGAATAACTGGAGTACTGAGACTTGTGTACATGCTCTGTACCTGGTCTAAGCAAGTACAGAAACAAAGATACCTAGATAATCCTCTTATGACACAGCACAGTTCTGATATAATCTCTGTTCCTATGCTACAGAGGTGGTGAAATTCACACCACAAGCAGGAGTTGAAAAATCTTCCAGAAATCTGTTAAAACTTGATAATTTGGACTCACTCAAAAAGGAAGTTATGTTTATGTTTTATGTGCTTAAATCTCCAATGCTTAAATCTGCATAAAAATTTCATTTATTCATTTACCATTTTCTTTCCTCAATCGGGAAATAAACTTCTTGGGTGGGATGACTCCCACCTTCTTCTTTTGCGTAGCAATACTGTTGAAGAGATCAGAGAGGCATGTCAGGAGGCTTTCCTTCTTTCGAGGTTGCACTTTGTATGCCAAAACTTTTTCCCGAAATGGACGACAAAAATAAAGTGCCTGTAAGACTGAGTTGCAGTAGCAGGTATTGCCGAACTGGTTAAAACAGAACAAAAGGAAAACAAATGTTTTCATATTAGGTCTGTTAAAAAGTAATATCACGAAGAGATTGCTCATTAAGAATGTCACATACTACAAAATGGAAAAATTGTCTGTCAGAGTTCATTTACTGGGGAAATATTAGTAGGCACGGTGTAAAAGACTCATCCCTGTATCACCACACCTGGTAACAGCAAGAAAAGGAAGAGAAGACAACAGTCACAGTGATACTGGGCACAAAAAAAAAAAAAAAAGGGCAGGAAACCACTGACAAAAAAAAATCCAATTGAGGGGTCATCACAAAATCAAAACTTCTGGAGACACAGCATGCTACTAATCCTGATAGGGGACATCCTGCTGATACTGATGTGGAGGGGTGCCAATGATACAGCAGAACAGAGGGACAAAAATACAGAAAAAGGAAGAGACAGCATCCATCAGCATCACTGAGTCTCAACTGTATTATAGTAAGAAGAGCTCAGTGCATGAACTTATATGTTAGATTTGCCTGTGTCAGATACACAAAGTACTTTTTAGAGATAGTTAGCAAGGTACATGTTAAATATTTCCTGTTTATAATGAAATATTATGAGAAGTACATGATGCAGGCAAATTCAAAGAGCAGCTGTTTTACATCTGCCATATCTGAAGGCAGTGTCATTTTAGAGAAAGGAGGACAGCGCTAACAACTTCCAGAGGCAGTGTTCCACATTGCTTAACAAGAAGAAAAACTCAGACTTCTGAGATATTAGCATATCATCCACAAGAAATACACCATGGGGTTTTTTTGAGTTGTTTCTTTGCAATTTATTGTGCAACTGTATCGTACAATGCTGTTGCTTAAAAAAAGTGAAACAAGTTCTGGGTTTGCCAGTCCCCAGATATTCTGGTAGCGAGATTCTGCATCTCAAGAGCATTGAGAGCAAAATACTTTAAATAAACAAAATGAGCATACAAATCTGACTATGGAACACAGACTATTTTGTTAAGTGATACTCAGAGAATATGGCCGCTACTGTTCACCCAAATTTGGTGTGATCACTGTAACAGAATGATTTCAAGTTAACAATCAGTTTGCTGACTGAAACAGAAATTCAACAGTTTAATTCATACAGCTAAAAAGGTTACAGCAGTATGGTTACATTAACATTAATTTATACCATATGCAAACAACACGGAACAACAGTTAAAACTTATTGACATGAGGAAAACAAATATGCAAGCTGAACAAACGTGAATTAGGATAGAACCTAATTCATATGCTTGTTAGTGACTCAGGAAAACAAATAAGCATCATGCTAACTAAATTTGAATACAAGACAACTACCAAAAGTCTGATTAAATATTGTTTTCAGATGAGGTATCTAACATATTTGTTTGTAATACTGCCAGAAAATTAAGAGACAGGAGAAACTAGAAATTAGCAGTCTTAAAAAAAAAAATAAAAATGGAAGGCATGGTGCATCTTAAGTCAAAAAAGTTTACAAAGCAAGTAGTTAATGAGATTTCAGGACCGTATTCATGGAGAAATTATGTTAAAAATCATGAAGTCAACTGGTTATACATGTCCTGCTTTGATGCTACCCACACAGAGAGAAATTATTAGAACCAAACTAAATGGAAGAGTTAAAGGAGTTAAAGAATTAAAATACCATCCAAATAGCTTTAAAAATTCCTGACAGTAAGATGCAAGATGCTTTGCAGTAGTCAAAGTGATACAGTGAAAAATTCACTTTATGGCATGCTTTAGGTTTTCAAAAATGTCCTTGTAAACTCTCATTGTTTGCTACCACCTTTACATAAAGTAATGTGGAAGAACTTTTATTCCTGAAATCATTATCTTGCATGTTAGCATTTTAGATATTTTACTGCATGCCAAGTACTTTACAAAAAGACCATGTGACGCATTTTATTTCAGCAATTCTGACTCTTTTTCCTGATAGAACAAAATCCTTCCAACTTTGAGCAATTCAGGGCCTTGGGAAACTTCTGAATATCTCAATTATTGATTACGCTTCTCTGTATTAGAGAGTTCTCCAGAAATAAACAGTATTACATAGCAGTGTCACACTTTTAAACTGCAATTGGTTTGCATTTAGAAGTACGAAGCAGTCAGATCTTTCCAACCATGACCTTAACTTTGCTAGAAATTCTGCCTGAAAAAAAAAAACAAAAAACAGAACCAAAAACAACAGAGGGCTCTAACCATTTGTCTTTGACAGAACCCCAAAACCCAGGTTGGCAAGGCAGTTCTCAATGGGCTGATGAATATTTCCAAACATGGAGCTACATGCACAGATCAAATACACAAATAGTGTATAAAGTCTAATGTGACCTAAAACACAAATGAAAAACAGGTACAAACACATGGGTTTTTAAATTTTTTTGTCATGGTTTCTCTGGTATAAATAAATATTTTAAATAGACGCCAAAACATAGGAGTTTTTGCTTAAAAGTGACTGTTTAGAGTCAACATTACCTAACTTCGTAAGAACTTGTAAAATTTTACACTTTCAATGCAAAAATAAAGTTTGATGGCTTATTTTAAGATAAAAGTTTCTTAAAATGAAAACTGAAATTAAATTCTGGACTGAAAACATTGTTTCATCCCTCTTGCACTTCAGTTCAACATTACGCGTGATCTATTTTAACAGGCTGTCAGAAGGAGCAGTCAGACCCTTCTTCCATATGTTGCTAAAGCCACTGCAGAGCAGTTTGATCACAGGCAAGCTGGTTCAGCTCACTGATCCAAAGAGAAAATAACTATTAAAAAAAAAAATGTAAAGCCTCCATTGTCTGTGGCTTCAACACCTGATTCTATGTGCAGTGCAACCACACACTTACTAGTATTGATGCTGAAGCCATGAAACTGCCCTCTTTAAAGCGCTCCAATTAACTTCAAATCATGAAAGAACTAGAAATAACTTAGGAAAAAGCTCTGCAGAACAACAGCATGAAAACGATTATCCTAAAGAAACTGGTTGCAAGGAATAAAGCACAACAGTATTAGTCATATTTTGTCCTTCAAAACAGAGAATGGATGTGGTTATAATAATTCTGGTTATTTTTAGAATGCTATTTTTCCTCTTCACGCTATTCATTGCGCTGCTATTTATGTTACAATTGGAGATGCCTTCCATTTTTCTCATTATGGTGCAAACCTCAGCAGCTTTGGAATGGCCATTAACACCATACTTAAGGAATATAACTCAGTGTGTTTAGATAGTTTGGTGCCTGAGAACACAAACTGCTAAAAACCCACACAGAAGTCAATTAAATGAGTTTGTAACGAGCTGCAACAAATAACACTTAAGTAGCTATATTAACTTTATCTGGTGCATCAAAAGATAGATCATCTTTCAATTTTCAACAAAATGTACCTAGATGACCAGCAAACAGAAGTATACTTATGTTTCTAGTGAGTTTTGCCAAAATTATATTTTCACATCATAAATATGATGCCACAGAACCACAGTTTCTATTAACTAACTTCCTATATCTATTGGTAAAAGATGTCACAGGTGCAACAGCTGCCTTTTTCCTCCAGAAGCACTGGCAAGATCAACATCAATACTCCATTCTCTCCATAGTTAATCTAGGTAGACAGTCCTTATTGCCCAACAGATCCCAGTTAAGTCAGACCTATACAACTGACAGATACAAAAAGATACATCTTTTTAGAAGGATTCACTGTTACACCAGGCTGTCAAAAAATAAAAAAAAGGAGTATTACCACATCTAAGAAAATTATCAACCACATCAATGTCATTCATCCCCTGGCCATGTCCTCACATACAAGAACTTCCACTAATCCCACGAGTAATGTTTTTAGAAAAGTAACACACTTTCATTTTAAAACCTCAAGGCTCCTACACCCTGCAGCATCAGTATAAAATCAAATCTCTCTTCTCTAGAAGAGCATATGAGCAATGTACACACTTTATTAGTTAATGTCCTTTCCAGCTAAACATTAAAATCATATAATTAGAAACATACCTGAGTAGGAAGGTTTCTCTCAAAGGCTTTATAATAAATATACTTATTTTTCTGTATTGAAGATTAAATTTATATCTTGGTTAATAACAAGGCATAGCACCATATTGCAGAATGTCTTAAGATCCCACCTTAAGTTAGAAGTGTTCATAGATAAAGATCTAACAGAGAATCCTGTTAAATTCAAAATTAGGATAGGAATTAAAACCCAGCATTTCAACCACAGAAAATTCACTTACATTGACCAAGCCAAAATAATGCTCATTCACAGGGAACTGTTCAGGACCAATCTCTTTCTCCAAAGCAGAGGCATTGGCGCCCTACGAAGAAACAGTATGTTTATGTTAGGGAAAAAAAAGCCACTTCCTAAAAAAATCCAACAGAATTCATAATACTCCTATAAAAACAAAGCAGCTAAGAAAATAAGTTATTTCCATTGAGAATTAGCATCTCATGTTTCCTATGTTCTTAAAAATGAAATCAATATGATGTTCTATTATTATAAAAGGTACTACGGTTTCACTTAAAAAGTCAACTTCTTCAGCCCAAGTTAAAGCTATCTGATTGAACAGAAGGGTTTTTTGCATTTGAATTTCTTTGAAAGTTAACAAGAAATTTGTCCTCACTTAAGACTTCAGGTTAGTCACAGTGACCTAGAAACACCAATTTAAATTTAGCCAAGAATGCATTGTGAAAATAAAGAAACTTGAAACACACAGAGAACTTCTAAACCTAGAGGACAGAAACCATATGGGCTATAAATCCCATGAAAGAAAAAACCATCTTTTTGGGATGTGGACTGCACAAAAGGTTTAATGTGGCTGTTTATTATTTGCATCTCATATAAAGAATTCTTGAAAAAAATCTTGCTTTCCCTGACACTTTACATTAGAAATACTACAATTTTCTAACTTACTTTCTGGAAAGTACTATGGACAAGTAAAACATGATTACAAAACCCAAGAAGAATGGAAAGAAGAATTTTATCAGACATTCCTCAAACTCAGATCACCTAAAAGTGCTTTGGCTTTGCTACCCTCAATTTAAGGGCCATGTATCAAACTTACAGTGTATTTTGATACATCCTTGAGTCTCCAGCAATATAATGAGCATAGAACATCCTATTTTATATACAACTGAAAAATAGCACTACACATCTATATGGTCTTACTTGTCACACAAAACAAGAACTAAAGCACACCAAAATTCTAGCTTCAATTTTAACTTTGTCCCCTTCAAATTCAAAGTGGTTTATGCATCTCTTTCCATTTTTCCCCCTTTTTTTAATCCACCAGTACCTTATAGCTGAGCTCCCACTTGGGATTTGGTACCTTCCCTCATACCACTCCATCTTGTTCTCTAGTGTTTCTTGCTGATCTTCCAACAGTCCTTAGCTGCATCTGTGCTGTTATCCAAGGAGTTACCATCATTCAGTGCAGAATCCAAGCACTCTGGATTCTTGACTTCTGTTTTAAATATCCAACTCACTCCACCTATAACCTTCTGCGAACAGTAAACAGCAATCCCTCTGCACAGGTGAGCCATCTCAAAGCACCTCAGAAAAGCACTGAACAAACAAAAACTACAGTCCAGCAAAATTCAATTCATCTATTTCCCTGAAGCTAGTAATGTTTTTTAATTGCTGAGCACGTATTTCAATCATTTCTCTTAGCATTTTGCTTTAATATAAACCACAGACAAGTGGAGACTGTATAGACAGTTCCATCTAGATTGTCTTCAGCAAAGAAATAACTTAAAATTTTCTAAGAAACAGGAAAGAAACCAAGAAATAATTTAGTTAAACAGGAGGAATGGAAACTCTGCAGTTGGATCTCCCACATCAGATTTACAGTGAATTACATATATCAAAAAAGACAGAAAATGAGGAAGGCTCAAAATTGGGTACTATAAAAAAAACACAAAAACATTCACTAGGTGCCGACAGATTTACAAGCAAGACTCTCTGCAAGCAGCAATTACACAGACATTTTTTGAGGCATCAGTGCCAGTTCAAGCAGCTCCTCTCATTTGTTTCTCTACGTCCATTCCCTGCCTCCAAGTACCTCTCTTTCCCTCCACTATCTCCCCTCAAAAAACCCAAACCAAACCTAGACATAAGAATAGCTATCTGCAGAGAAGAACGGCTGATACAGCTCTCTCCAAATGCTACTTCAGCTCTTCACTTATATTGTTCTGATCAACACTGACTTTGGGTAATAGCGTAATAGGAGATTATAACCTACGTGCTATGTAAATGCACAAGAAGAGATGATGCTGGCTTTGAAAAATTTTCGGTCTTGAAATCAGAACTGACTGCTAAGTGAGGTTCCTTTACTCTTACACTCTGCATGTTTCAAAATTAAGGAAGGGATATATGTAAAATCTGCAAGCTTGTGAAGTTCAGTTTAAATTTCTCTCAACAGTCTTCTCACCTCCTCCATGACCTCCAATATAGTATTAGAGAAATGCTGGCAAAACAGACAACTAAAGCACGTACCACAACTTACAGATCTAGTGAAACTAGACAACCTGAATACTCCAGTCTGTAAAGCAACATACGGAATAAATATCTGAACAAAGAAATAAAAGCATAAGGATTGTAATTTTTAATAAGACTATGCTATAAAGAATTTAATAACCTACCATAAACCAGTGTTGCAATTCAACTAAACCACCAACCTGTATTCCACATGTATCTACCCATTTAATCTAACAGGTTACATGTGCCTTTTTTTCAAATGGTTCCATGTATCTACTGCCAAAACTTTGTAAATTTGGGTAAGTTAACTGCAGGGGGAGATAAAAAAATTAAGGTTTCCTTAATAAATGCTAAAGTTAATCAGTCACAGAAGCTAAATTAACCTAACATTTAGCTGCAATGTTTCTGAAGTTTCTTGTCAGAGAACATTTTAAATTAGCATACCAAAATCATAAAAAAACCCCCAGGACTCAACGTAATTGTGGGAGGGATCAAAATCACAAACTAGTCATAAATAGTTCTGAAGATGCAAACTTGCAAACTAAATAATATGTAACATACTGAAGAAGCTCTAGAAAATGCACATGCCTACCATACCATGATAAAATAACTACATTGCACAGTATAGAGTGATTTATCACAGGAGTCAATGTCCAGGAGAACTATACTACACAAGGCAACAAGTACGTAGGGGAAAAAAAAGGCACTTTATGGTGACAGCACAAGTTGGCTTTGGTCAAGTTTCAGGATGGAAATACATGACATGTTTGTGAGTAAGGCTGCATAATTAGAGTCAAAGTTCAGCTACTCACAATCTGTGATCTTTGCAACTAAATTTGCAAATAGCAAATTAACCAACTGGAGACCAAATCTAGTGTAGCACGAACTGTGTTGTGCTGTAATGAAGCCTAATAAGCAGCTTTGTTTTCAGGCTGATAAGTGTTATACACATTTTCCCACCACCACTAAAAGAATTTTTCCATCTGGATAAATACTTCTGCCTCAGATCACATAAGTATTTGCTCATAAGAAACAATACACACTTTGTAATTTTGTAAACATACAAGTCACATTTCTCATCTAGAAAAAAAAAAATCTAACCCAAGTGGCAAGTGTCCTAAGAACGAAAATTTGTACTTGATTATTTGGGGAATCAAAAGAGATGCATCTCTTCTAGGGTGCCACAGACAAACTATTCTGTATCTTACAGTACTTTACACATCTAAAACCATAAGAAAATCAATACTGTTTGCTAAACTATGACACACATTGGGAGCAATAAAAAATGACAAGAAAAAAAATTACTAATACATACCAATTGAGTTTGCTTGGCATACAAAAGCTAAGCAAATAACATACACTAAAGTACAGCTAAATATAAAGCTTAATGCATGAGATTATTATTGACTTCTCATTGCTAGCGCAAGACAAATAAATACATCTTATAAAAACCCCAGAAGTACATCCTTGAGACTTGTAGGAGGCCCAAGAAAATGTTCTCAAGCAACTGCTCTGCTACTCCAGTTCAGGAAGAGATAATACAACTTTCTGTACACAGTTCTGTGAGCAGGAACAAAACACAAATTTATACAGTCAACACATAATTACCCGACAAGGAAAACATCCCCCTAGTTTAACTAAAGTGGTAATACTGTTTTACTTATATAATTGGACTCTCGGAGAGATGAGAATTTAACACTTCCATATTGGCGGGGGAGGTGACAACTAAAGTTTCAGCAACTTGTAATCAGGATTTATAATTTTCTAGAAATTACTCTGACTTAAAATGTTGTCTCAGAGGTTGGTTGCACTTTTCAAGAGCTCCCTTATTCTGTTCACACCCCCACTAGCAGAACTGACTTTGAATCTAGAGAGTGAGCAAGCTTAGCTCAGTGAGTTTGTGCAGATTAGTCAAATAGAAAAATGGAAAGCTGCTCGGCCCATCTGAAGTATCACCATCTTAGCAGCTCAGAATAATAGATACAGCTAACAACGGCCAAGATGACCCCAAGAGACCAATATTAAAATATTTTCTGTCATAGCTGCAGTAATTTTACTTTACGCATATTAGCTAATTAAAAAAGGGACCTACCCAAGAACATTGTCTTTTCTGATGGAAATCAGTGAGCACAAAAGAACACCCTTAAAAAAAAAACCCCATATACTAAATTTTAAAGTATCAAACAAAAGCACAGGGAATTGTTAATATTCAAGTTTTCCTCCATTTTTCATACCAACTCAGTGAGGGACATCACACCAACATTAGATATGTATGAGATACAGGGAAGATAGGATTGAGTAAAACTAATATTTACCCAAAGAACACCAAAAGGTCTCTAAGGCAGGTTTTGTTGAGTTTGGTAAAGCAAAAAGGGATGGTAAAATAAAAAGGGATGTGAAAGACCAGTTTCAAAAACTCTTACCTGAGGTAGCTGTCTAATCAAGTCATCACAGATGAAATGATCCCACAGTATAGCTGAAATTTTAACTGAATAACCCATCGAAACCAGAATAGACATATATCAAGTCTTCCAACTTGTAAGCTGTGAGTCCTTTTTGCTCAGCAGCGAAGTCTTAAAGATTTATTTCCAGTTCAATACACCATGCAAGTGGAAAAAAATAGTAGCAGACTTCTATTTCTTAGCCAGATTACACTGCTAAGTCATTGCATCACCACAACGAGCTAAGAAAGAAGTATGCTTAGGCATTACGGTCTCTTACAAACTCTACAGTTTACAACCACTCCTGCAAAGAAAATTAGTATTTTCTCTGGTCTAGATTTAATTGATTTCAGAAACTGGAAATGTATCAACAGTTTCCAGGGGCTTAAATACTTCTATGCCCTTAAACTTATTTGAATTTGTAATTATTCTTACAGACAAATGGCTTATAGATTGCGTTCACTTATCTGACAAGATTCATAAGAAGAAATTATTGTTGGAAGATGAAGTTATCACTTTTCTATTCACTATACATAAGTAGCTTTATGGTAGAAATTATAACAAGGCCCAGAACTTAAGAGTTCTTCTGAAGCTATTGATGAACAGAAGGAACAGCTGGGAGTGATTAATAACGATTGCACAGCTCAGAACATGAACTACGGTCAACTGATGAGAGAAATCCACGTCTGGCATCCACACGGTTCTTGCTTCAAGTTATAACTTTTTCCCTTTTTAGTACTACAAATTTTACTAAGTTTCAGTGAAGTCCTAATCCTCCACAAAACTTGGCTGAGAATAAGCGGACTATTATTAAAGATGAACCAACATTACCCGTCAAAATTTTTTATCCTGAACTAACACTTTCACACTTCAAAGGAATTCACACTTCCATTTATAAGTATCTACTTTTTGCTGCTATGAAGGTAACTTTGCAGACGTGGGAATGGTTATAAAAGCAACGTCCTACTATCTTGATAAGCACACAAACAGACCTTATGAGCATGAAGCAGCTGCTGCTGTAGCTTCAGTAAGAAAAGGATCAAAATTAGCACAACACTGGGTCAGTATCCTTGCTGTTATTCAGAGCTCTTGTCAAAAATAATCAGGTCAATGCTGTACTGCTGCTTGAGCAAACAGTGAGCAGAGAGGCACTGAAGCTATGAAGGAGGGGGGGGGGAAACCCCACAAAGCAGACGATGGGAAAGGGTTATGAGTGGGAAGACCCCACCGTCCTCTTTGCAACAGCCTTGAGATTTGGTGAGGAGAAGCAGAGTAGTTTATGGCATTTACCGTTGCTAAACGACAATTTTAAGACAGCACACGAGGAGGGCTCAGGCAGCTGTCCTGCACATTTTGGAGGGTGCTGGTTTCATACCTGCTTTGACTGAATGCCGCAGGAGCATCTCACATTAGCACAATCCACTAGCTATTAGCAATTGGGTGTATTTTCTGAACTGTAGAGGTGGATGTGTGACATTTATGGGATAGGCTGGAAGAGTGAAAGAAGTATAGTAAGAAAACAAGAAGAAACTATCGTGAAAGAAGAGGGATAGTAAATGAAGATGCAAAAAAAATAACCATTAAAATAGTCATTGAAGGTGGCTACAGTGCAAGCAGCATTTATGATGTGCTCTAATTATACAGTGTTTTGAAATTATGCAGGAAAATCCATGCAACAGCAAATTGTCCATGGTTTTAGAACCATTCTATAACCACTCATTACCAGTTCAACATAATGGGACAAAATACTAAATATTTGTCTGGTTTCTTAGAAGGACATGGAAATGTAGATACCTAAACAGACAGAACACCTGTCAAACAAATGCTACTAGAGTTTTTTAAATGTGAACAAGGATGAAGCAGTTGCTTAAAGTACAGGAAAAGGAAGTAAGTAGAACCGTGAAGCCCTTCTCATCTTTTCAAAAAAGACAACAATAAACTTGCAGTTTGTTTCTTTTTTTGATACTAATGATCCTGACAAAATCTACAAGAAGTCTGAGCAAGTCATTGCTGTGCTTATTCTGGGGCACTCCACCATTTTAGATGCTCCATTTACAGTTCATTTGTAGACAGCAGGAGATTTTCAGAAGAGAACTCTTAAAATCTGTATGTGTATGTATTACTGCTTCTGAAGTTCCAGAAAAATTCCTACCTGTACATCGTATAATGTTTAAACTGTAGTTTCCTATGCTTGCCTACATAGTTCAGCTGCTTTAGCCCTATCTAAAATACACACAAGACTAATCTCATCACCATATTACTTCTAACGAGCTAGAGAGAATCAGTTAATTTAAAACACTCTCCATATGGTCCATGGAAATTTGAAGACACAGCCTTTCTTCAAGGATAAATTACTATTTTTTTAAGCTCAGTGCAAAGTATTAATTTCCACAATATATGCATTTTACACAAGCCTTTTATCCTTCTCCCATTGCAATTAATATCATTCAGGTCAAATGAAGTAATTAAAGCACTGCAACTTAGGATATCCCTAAACTTTTATTACAGCTGCATGCACACCCAGAAGCTGCATAGCATGGTTGGTATAACAGCCTGTTGAAATAAAAATCCCTTATGATATACTAGCTTGGGCTCAACACCGTACTAACTCAGCTTTTGGATTGGAACCAGCTTATTCCCACTGAGTGCATGGCATGCACCTGCCTGCAAAAGACATTTCCCTTAAAGAAAGACAAAAAGGGGAAAGATACCTAGGAGATATTTCCGTGTCCAGAACATATCTGGTACACAAGTCTTGCTTAAGTCTCTAATTATTCATTTGACTCTTTCTTTTCAACTAATTAGAGTAGGGTAAGATTTAGCATTTGAAAAAAGCTGGGAAGCAGCTTTCAAGTTGTGTAGAAAGGCTCCAAGGGCAGCCTTTAAGATTAGAAAAGCTGGTTAAATATACTGCATTACTGAAGAATGATTTTTAAAGAGTGAACAAACCAACCAAAACAAAACAAAAAGGGGGGGGGGGGGGGGAGGAGAACAAGTAGACCAAGCCAGAGCTACCTAAAACCTTTCAGGAGAGAAATCTGAACGAGATGATGCATTTCATAAAGTCTGCCTGCACTTACTTTGCTGTATTAGCCATGATAATAGCTCCAGCTTCAGGACTATTAAAACTACCATGTGGGGGACTGCAGAAAGGAGCAGAACTGGGGTGGTATTTCTGAAAGTTTACAGAACATACTGTCATGATTTTCTAAACACAGAATTAGATGTTGCTTCCCCATCTTTTAAAACTCCTTGGCTGTGTAGCACTGAAGTCAGATAAAAAGAATTATCAGCTCAGCTATCACTCACTATGATTTAGCGTTTGAAATTATCCCTTTTCATGCATCTACGAAGGCTGCCACTCTAGGCATAACAAATTATGGTAAATTGAACTTTGGATTCCACCAGTTTGCATGCTTATGCAGGCAAAACAAACTGATAATCTTGAAAGGAGCAGGTGTAACAGTGTCACAGACCTTCCAAGACTCACACTTCCAAATACTACAGAATCTTCTTAATCATTTGGTGCACATAGGAAAGGCTGGCCTTGCCCACTCTTCAACAGGGAATAAAGCTTACCAAGCACTCTGGCTACTACCAATATCACGGAGATACCACAGTGAAATTAGAAAGTGCTGTATTTCAAACTAAGTTTACTACTATGAAGTGTTTAAAACCTGAAGTCTTAGAGTGTTTTTAAATAAATTAATACAGAATGCTTTGTAAACTGTTTCACATAAATGTTTATTCAATTAGGAGCTGGTCTTGCAAGGTCCACAAGATCTATGCCTCACAGAGCTAAAGCAAGTCATACACACTTGTGAAATTCTGTAATTTTATGCTCTTTAAAATTACACAGTAAAGCTAGGCTCCAGTAAAAAGAACATATGGAAAGAATGCTGCATTAAGGGTAGGAAGTATAGAAAATACTGCTTAAGAGTCTCAACCTTTGTATTGCAGTACTGTAAGCAACCTATTTCCCCCTTCTTAGCCACTGTCTCTGAGATTATGGAAGTGTTCACAGCTAGTTCATCCACCTGAGAAGAGCTCCGCAAGATTCCTCCTGACCTTGGGTTTCTCTCAAATGACCTAGTAACACAGTAAGAGTAGATGTCTTGCTAGTACAGCTTTCAGATATTTCACAGCTTTTTGGCCCTCTAGAAGAACAAACACAAACAGATCTACAGGTGTACTCAAGGCCCAGTATTTACCAGTGTTGTTCTTTTGTCAGTTGGTAATAAGATTTTATCATGATCTTCACACACCAAACTGTGGAGGAACAACAGTGTAAAGAGTGAGGAAGTAGATGCTGATGGAAGGCAAAACATAACACTACAGATTTATGAATAGGTTCTAACTTCAGACATTACACATGTACAGGTTAAATAGGCACAGAGGTATGGCAATAAAAATCAGACACAGGGCCCATCAAGGGATCCAAATGTGTATATATTCACAAGTTGGTGCACAAGAGGTCAAGTGGATGAATCATAGAATGGTTTGGGTGGGAAGAGACCTTTAAAGGTCATCTCGTCCAACCCCTCTGCCATAAGCAGGGACAGCTTCAACTAGACTAGGTTGCTCAGAGCCCCGTCCAACCTGACCTTGAATGTTTCCAGGGACAGGGCATCCACCACCTCTCTGGGCAACCTGTGCCAGTGTTTCACGACCCCTGTCATAAAAAATGTCTTCCTTCTATCCAGTCTGAATCTATCCTCTTTTAGTTTAAAACCATTACCCTTTGTCCTTTCACAACAGGCCCTACTAAAAAGTTTGTCCCCGTCTTTCTTATCAGCCCCCTTTAAGTATTTACTAGGAAAGGAGCAGAAAATATAAAATATGACATAAGAAACAAAACATAATGATCTACAGTGCAGCCCTTTATTTTGGCAACAAGTCTAGGAATCTCCCAAATTGACATCTGTAAGAGCAAATACTGAAAGCCATTTATTTTTTAATAGGAACAAGATACTAAGTGATGTGCATATAAACACAGATTAATTCAAGGTATTAAAAGCATTTGCTCTAAATCCTGATTAAAGAACAAAACAAGAAAGATTCAATAATACAGAGCACCTCTTGAACTACCTACACCTTGTTATTTTAACATCTTTTCCCAGGTATTCATGCCTCATTTTTAAATTGTAACAGTCTGTAGCAGAGGTCCTCTAGTATAATTAATATCTAATTTCAACTAATGAACCATATACTGCCCATAGTTTCCTCAGTATTCCATGGCACAACACAGCTAGGATCTCTCATTTTCCCAGGGACAGTGAAGTCATGAAATCTTAAAGTTTATAGACAGTCTGGGATCAAAACAGACACGAGAACATCAGAAAAACTCATCCACGTGGTAGTTCAGGACCCCTGTAAAATCTTAAAAATAATTCAAAGGAAATCTGTGTACTATCCACCTGAGCTGGTTGTTAACTGCAGGCCGGCTGGCTGCTTTGCATAGGCTTACATCTCCAAACTGCTTACATCTTCAAACTGCTACATGTCCAAAATCTGGAGAATGCATCAATAACCACCCATCACACACACAGTATTGGAGTACAAACAGCACATGGAGAAACCTTGCAGAAAGTGACCTACTAACTGGTTTGCAAGGGGTTACACACGGTTTTTTCCCCTAAAACAAAGCAGGTTATTCTCAGGCTGGGTTTTAAGTGCAAAGATGAATATTTGTTTCCTTCAGCTTAAGAAGTCAATCAAAAAGCAGAGCACTGCTGGAAACAGAAGTCTGCTTAGCTAGCTCTACTTTTACCCTCCCTTCTTTCCACTTCCTCAGTGATACCTTCCCAGCTATAAATGCTATTTCTCCAACAAAGCTAAAACAAAATTCTACAAATATAGGTGAAACAGCAGTAAGGCAAACATTATACATCAGTGACATGAAAGCCCTGCTTGAACTGAATGCTGTAAATTATTCAGGTGGCAAATGGAAATTATTACTTACAAATGATTCAGTCATCTCTTCTCTAGCACTGAAGTTAATAATTATATCCACACTGTACTGATTCAGATGAGTAGAATAAGACTACCACCAATTTGTATACTGGATTTGAGTTCTTCAGGCACATCTTACTGGTTTAGCAAACAATTAGACATGAATCCAGGGGAACTGTCCCTAACTAGCCTACCAAGAAACACCAATATTTCTGCTAAGTTTACTACAGACTTCACAAAATTATCTTTCAGAAATGAACAGGTCAGATCTATGCTTCACACCTTGCTC
Source organism: Haliaeetus albicilla (assembly GCF_947461875.1). Lineage (NCBI taxonomy): Eukaryota > Metazoa > Chordata > Aves > Accipitriformes > Accipitridae > Haliaeetus > Haliaeetus albicilla. The sequence continues at coordinate 2,797,855 of NC_091505.1, read as the reverse complement.
CACTCTAGTGTTCTGTTTTGCTTCTCCAACCAAAAAAAAGGAAGTTATTGTCAACGCAACAAACTCCCGACTTAAAAACTCAGTTCTACAACTGACTCTCTCAGGCCTCTGGAGTGCATCAGGTATATTCTGGATTAGATGATGCAGTCAGACCATGGAAATTCAGCCCTCCTTGCTCGCTCTCCTCAGCCAAAACAGGATTCACATCTGTCCATGACCATGTGTATACCACAGAACTACAAAGATATCACTTTTAAATATTTTTTTAACAGGAGCTAGGCATTTTTCATGAAGGGTAACAAAATCCCTCAGTAGTGCTTTCTATTTCGCTCTCCCAGTTAATTTTGCAGTTGCTTGCAAAAAGAAAACAAAAACTCCTAGAGTCCCTGGTAAAGATAAGGGCTAGGAAACAAAATTTACTCAAAGGGACACAGGAGAGAACCAGAGCTCTAGTTAGTAGCTCTTGGCTATGGACGTGTCTTGCCATATGGTGTCAGCAGCCTTACCAAGCAATGAATCATATTCAAATGAACAAGTATTTTCCTATGAGTTTCCAACCTTCGCAATGCTGTAGTTGCCACATGAATGTTATGCAATTGCTGAAAAAGGGACGGTGCTCACATAAAGGAAATGCAACGATCACGAGGCACAGGAGAGCTGATCCACACTACAAAAACCTCAAGTTATTTTAGGGAGGGGGATATGGTTAAAGTTATAACTACATTACTGTCTACTAACGAGATCAGGCATTGAATTTAATTTTTAAAGAGCTATTGCAAGAGTGGAGTGTCTGGGATGGAAAGTCAGAAACAGCAGTCCCTGTGATGCTGACTGACTGAGGGGTCTGAGAATGTCATAAACCCATGTTTCAGCTTTCCAGCCTGAGGCACAGCTGATGACTAGAAATGCTGGTAAAAAGTGCATATTTTACTAAAAAGATGCAAAGTACTGTACAATCACTACATATTAACATAATCCTGAAGAAGGTAGTTTCTCAAAGGGACTTTGTTAATATAATTAGAAGTTTTTATAAAGAAGGCTTAGGTTTTTCACATTTGCATTATGACAAAGCAAACAGTATTTTTACTTACTAGACATTAATTGAAGTAGATGCAAATAACCTGATTCAATTTTAAAATATAGCACCCAGATCTTAATTTTCCTGGGCTAGCTGAAGAAAAAAATAGTGAGATTGACAGTAAGTTTGGCCAAGCTATATATGCACCTAGAACACTGATGCTGAAAAAATCTATAGCATTTCCTTAAACAGCTATATAGGAAATTTGGAAGCAAGTTTCATACAATTATTTAGTGCTAGCAGCACTGCTCAACATTTACTGCAGAGAAATGAAGCAGTAAGTTCTCCACTAGAAACAAAAAAAGTAAGGAGAACCTGCTTCCCCAAAGCTGCAATATTGTAAAAAGGCTCCTCTTGAAAAAAACCACAGTACTTCAGAAGGGACATTAGTAGGCTACAAGTATCTGCTTAGCTTTCTTCTACCACCCCAACCAAAATCAAAGCAAGTGCAGGAGCAGAAATGAATCCAATCTTGAGTACATATAGCCAAAGTCTCTAAAAACAAATCACAAACACTGGAATTGCTGTACTCAGGTTTGGCTACATACTCCTAGGAAAATGCATTGCCTTACATTTGCCCTCTTAATCTGAGGCTCAGTCAGCTGATCTCAGGAATGCATCCAAAATACTATATGGGATTGAGTCAATCACTTGCCTCTGGGGTGCAGAACTCCACAACGAAGTCATGATTCAGCCATCTCTCATGACCTTAATTTCACCTGTGTTTGTGATAGGCAATTAAAAATAAAAATTACGCTGAAAAAAAAAACACCCTAGTGAGATTAATGAAGTATTAAGTATTGCAGAAGACTTCCCAAAACTTCAAACTTTAAGAACAGGTAGCCCTTGCCACATATTAAAAATAAAATAAAATTAACGTCTCTTGTTAAGAATATTGCTATGAAATTCCAGACACTCAGCTTTGTACGGCATTACTGTGATTCAGTTCAACTGGATCTCAAGTTAATCAAAACTGGTAGTCAGTACCTACATGGAAAAGAAACAGAAAAACCCTGCACGCTTTACTCACATGTGAAATCAGTCTCAGCAAGTCAGTATGCAAGAGCCCCTTTTGACACTGCAGCCTACTCTCTAGTTTGCTACTGTTTCAAATGAGATCTAAAACTGAAGTTTGACTACTTGAAGCAATTACAATGTGGGACTATGAAAAACAAAATACTAAAATGGAATACCCTCAGCCTGATTCCAGCTTGGATTTTGGCAATTCAAACCCCTGCCACAGTTTATACTGATTAAACTCCTTACAGTAAGAATCTGTGAAATGTTTAGATAGCATATCATTAACAAGATGGAATATTTTATTACGAGTCAGCTGTGTTTTAGTGCTAGACAAACCACTTGCTGGCCTCTATTTACGCAGCAATGTAACTTCATTAAAAATTCTGCATAATCATGCAATTATCAGTCTCCCTCTTGCTAGATTTTCACTGGCAATATGGATGGTACCCTGTTACGTGCATTCATGTGAAATGATTACAGAGCTTTTATAAACTAGTATAACAACCTTTAAATTGAGCCCAGTTATCACAACAAATGACTGTGATCCGAGCCAGAAAACGAACTGATGTTCAATAATTCCTGTCTCTCTGAAGGAAGGCATCCACCTGCCTCACACGTATTTCTGCAAACAGGCCGGCAGCTGACACACCCACTAGAAGCGAGCGAGTTCTCATTTCTGCGAAGGGCTCCGTGCTCCCCCGGCCACCCTTCCCCACCCGGAGTTAGGGCCCAACTACCCCCAAGCCCTCACGACAGCGGCGCTGAGCAGCCAGGCCGGCTCTCCCCGCTCAGCCTGGCTCCAGCTATTACCACGTCTCTCGCCCCTTCCCTGCCACAACCCCTCCCGCAGCGGCCCACCACCCCTCCCGGCCCCTCACCCGGCCCCCACCGCCGCCGCCGTCCCCGCCGAGGCCGCCCCGCTCCCGGCTGCGGCCCGGCCGGGTCTTTTTTTGGGGGGGGGGGGCGGGCAGCGGGGTCCCCCGCCACCTCCCACAGACACCCCCCTACCCGGCCAGGCGGCCGTACCTCCCATAAACCCCGGGTTTTGGGTTTGTTTGGTTTTTTTTAGTTACTTTGACAAATTCTCATTGCGCCCGGCCGCGGCGGGGCCCTCCTCAGCCCCTCGGCGCGGGGCCGCGGTGGCCGCTCCCGCCGCCGGGGGCCGGCAACGGGACACCTCGCCGGCGAGCCCCCGCCGCCCTCCGGGCCCCGGTAAAGCGGCGTTCGGCCGGTCGCGGCTCTCACCATGGTACAGATGGAGGCGAGTCTCCGGACCGTCATCAGTATTTCCATCCGCCCGACGCGGCCCCGCGCCCCGCGGCCGCCCCCGCTGCCGCCGGCGCCATGTTGGGACGCAGCCGCCCAACTGACAGCGGCAGCCGGAGCCGCAGGTGGCGCAGCAGCCAAACGGGGCCGGGCGCCGGCGGTGCTGCGCCCAAACGGCGCCGGCTTGCGCGACGCGACGCGCCCCGAGGGGTTCCCTCGTCTTTCAGTCCCCCTCTCCGCAGCCCTCCTCCTTCCCCGCTCATCTCTCTTCGACCCCGGGTGGTCGGAGCCTGCGAGGCCCTCTCGCTCCAGGGGCCGGGAGAGCGGCGCGGCGCCTCCCTCGGGGTCACCGAAACGGTGAGGGGAGCCAGACGTGCTTCAATTCCCTCGGCCCGGGGAGGGAGATGGAGGCCCCGGTGGGATGGAGGCTGCACGTGTCACCGGCGAAACTGGTGGAAGGCGCCATCCCCGCAGGGATGCAGCTGGGGAGCTGGGGGACGTCGCCAAACCCCCCAGCAAGGGAAACCACAGCCACCCCAGCGCGCCGAAACGCCTCGAAGGTGCGTGCTGAAACTCTGCCTCTCCCGAGACTCTTTTCAGTCCTTGTGAGCGCCCGCAAACCAAACGGGTTTTTACGACGATGCCTGGTGCGATGACGGAGTCGGACAGTGGTTTTGCACCACGTAATCCTTTGCTGTTCTGCACCGCGCGTTCCCGTTCCAGCAAAATCACAAAAAGGGCTCTTTCAGAGCACAGCGCTACGAATGACAACAGTGTCTATTGTAAACCCGGGAGGAAAAGGAGTGAAAAATGTTGCCGAGTCGCCATGTAGCACTTCACACAGTGCGTACCAAAAGCAAATACATACCAGAGGAAAACATCCCTCTGGAAGCCAGGGATGGGTAGAACAGAACTGTGTCAAACCTGGAAGGAGCCTGGCTGATATCTCATATTGACTATAAATCGAGTGCTGTTGAAAAGTGCTGAATAAGGTGGCTGGAAGCCCTCTGTTCATGCTGTGCGTGAAGCACACCGTCAGCAGTAATAGGACTGTTTCCACACGCCGCCCCTTACTCCAGCCCTGACCTTGTGGGAATATCTGCGGGGAAGGGAGGACGGTTCAGTTTCCAAAGCACAAACTTTTTTATGAGGCCAAGATGTTTCCATTCTATTTGAGTAGCTCGCCTGCAGCGATGTTCTCTTATACACATTGTACTTCCCACATCATCTACTACAGGGTCCCAGGGGAGAGTATTTGGCAACCTAAAAAAAAAAAATCCTTACAAAATATGCCAGAAGTGAAAAAGGACACGTGCTCCTTACAGGGTTTCCATGAACGGCTATGCAACAAAATTAGGGACAGGAAATACAGAAATAGTGGAATCTGTACAGTCTTTAACCAAATTGAACTATATATTTAAATGATCGCCTCCTTTTCATCCCAAAATAGAATCAAGTATGATTTATCACGGCTGTCGCAACAGCATCTGAGGACAGTTCCTTCCCCTTTGGCCTCAGGATCAGAACAACTTTGTGCTGGGTACAATTACGATGCTAAAATGGCAGTCTTGTCCCCAAGATCCTCACCATCTTCTGAGGTGACTGCTAAAGCACACAGGTGCATTTTTAACGCATTTTACCCATGATCAGGGTGCGTGCAAGGTGAAACCCCAACCACACAGAGAAAGGCTGGCTCCTCATGCACATCACATTCAATTCTGTTCCTTTCTTATCTCCTGCAAAGATGCTTTTTATTTGCCTTTCCCAACTATGAAGGTATTTAGTTACTGGGAGCAAAAAGGTGGTTAAAACACTACTTTTGTTTAGTGCAGTGTGAGAACTGGCCTTTGGGCCCCAAGTTTGCAACAAAGAACAAAGACAGACAAAGCTGCAAAGATCAATCTGTTGTTGTTTGGAATACATTCAGGAGCAGGGGACGTGTACACGAGCTGCCAGCTACGAGTTTTATCACAGCATCTGCCAAAGCAACCGGCATTTCCCCAGCACCACATTTAGCATTTCTGCTCAGAAATGAGCCGTACTTCTCCAGCCGTGTCGCCATAATGTCAATATACTGTACAAAAACATCTGAGAGAGACTGAAGGCAAATATAACCATTACAAATAGACTTTTAGAAGAAAGATCATTTTTGCCAGTGCTAGGCAGAAGGGGAAAGAGTGACAACAATTGCCATTTTGCCAACATGCTGGGGTCTTAGCAAGATTGCTCTGGCTCTGCTCATCTGTTACTCCTTTTGTAAAATGCATGAGGAATAATTATATCCAGTTTTAAAAGCAATTCAACATCCTCATATGCAAAGCACTATGGTAATAGCAAATATTTTTATTTTTAGAATGCTTCATCTCTAAAGATGTGTAGGAGTGCCAACAACAATAAAAATAGAAAATCTTATTAAAACTGTAGCCAAAAGCAACATAGACCAATAAATAAATCTGTAAAAAATTTGGTGTGGAAATAACATAATCTCTGTGCAGCATGCAAAGGCACGTATCTTTGCATGGAGCAACCCAAGGAGTGGTTAGTGAAATCTCCAGAATCATCCAAATGTTTCCAAAGTTCCTCTGAGTTTTGCAAACATTCTCCCTCTAATTTAAGCTATTGTTTTTCCAAGAGAATTTAAATTTAAGACATGGTTTTCTTAGCTAAATATAAGTCCATTGTGCACAAACAATGAAAATCTCTTTTAAAAACAATTCTTATTCTACATGCCAAGGGTTATACAATCTCAAATAGTGTGAATCCTCCTGCATGGTTTCACTCAGTGAAAAGACTATTCTGACAATCTAGAAAATCAGATAAGGATCAGATTTGAAAACCTCTGGCTTTGATTCTATATCTTACTCAAATTCTTTCAGGATTAGAGCCTAAAAGTTATGATTTGGGGGGGTGGAGCTTAAGAACAGATTTAAAACTTTCAGAGAATGTGCTGCTTTTTTTATTATTACTAAACCCCATTCTCTCTGGACAGAGATTTCTGCACACAGTGGAAATAAGCTTTGGTTAGAAGCACAAGAAGCCTGGGCTAGCGCATAAGAAATTTAGATTGAACCATATTAGCAAAGGAACTAGAAATCGATTGGTCTGCTTCCAAGATGCAGTCTAAAACTGCTTTCACGTTTGTTTTCAGCAACCAGAAGCCATCACAGCTGCCAAAAGAAGCAGTTCAACATTTCCTCTACCATTGGTCTTTCATTCCTGCCCCCACGCATCTCCTCTCTTGTGTCAGCACCAGCATCCGTACAAGCACATGGTAAACAGCTTTTCCAGTCTTTCCTCATACAGCAGCTGCTCCATGCCCATGATCATTTTTGGTGCACCGCCCTGTGCCTTCGCAGACCCCACTGTGTTTTTGAGATGCAGAGAACTGCATGCCGCACTGGTGATGGGGATGCTCTGAGGGTTTATGTAAGCAGCAAAATGCTACCCTTTGTTTCCTTCTCCATTCCCCTCCCAAGGATACCCCAACATTTTGTTGGCATTTTTTTCTGCTGTTGCACACTGAGCTGATGAGCATGAACTGCCAGTGATGACTCTAAGATCTCTTTCCTAATTTATGAGTGCCATGTCCAAGTTCAGCATCATTTAAGCACAGTTTATATTCTTTTTCTTTAGACGTATTACCTTACATTTATCTAGACTAAAGCTCACCTGTTGACTTTATGTGCGCTCGCTCACTTTTGTGAAATCCTTCTGGAGTTCCTCAGCACTGGCACAACATTTGGTTACCCAAAAGGACTTCAACTTTTGTTTCTGTTGATTGTGTTACCTCTCTTTTGGAGCAAGCCAGCAGATCTGTATTCTTCTAGGAATATCTTTGCTTATATAGAATATTCTCCACGATCTTGCTTAACTCATCTGGCTTTTTTTCCTGGGCTGAAACTCTTCTGGCCACCTAGAAGCTGATAGACATATTACTGTTTGTTTTTACAGGAGGGCTATTGTGATGAATACTTTTATATTACTCACTAACATATGCTTTTAATAGCAAATGGTAACAAAGGTTCCAACATCCTACACTTAGAGAGGCAGACAGTTACATACTTATGCTAGCTAATCCCAAAATTTATAACGTGTCCAGCTCAGTAACACATTTCAAAGTGCCCTCTTAACTGACCACAAGATTTTGAGCATTTTCCTACTCCTCCTCTCATTTTGCCTGTTCTTACAAAACTTGGGTGAGATTAAAGCACCCTGGTAATGAAATTTCCTGGAAAAGAGTGGGTGTTTGCAAAAATCTGGAAGCAAATTTACACAGGAAGATTTGAAAACCATTCTCATAGGAGCCATGTCCCAAAAGACACATGATCTGGCAGCTCTCTCCCAGTACCATGAGCTGGGTAGCCCTCCAGACATTTTGTTCCACCTCTTCATCAGCTGACTGTCATGATGGTCAAAGCAATAACACTTGGTGCTGACACAGAAACTCTGCACAAATACTGCTTCAGAAGTAGTTTTTAGAGGGGAAACGAAGCCTTAGAAAAGTGACACATCCATAAATCTTCTGAATCTTACACTTATTTCACCAGACTGCTGTGCAGCAAAGCTGGATTTTTCTAAAGCCAGTTCACACTCACCGCATCCTCTGTGATGCTGGCGTGGAAATTGAGATCATTTGACAACCTGGCCCCAGTGCTTTGGGAAGGGGCAGTAATCTAGAGACCTGACCTGATTTCCCATCCTCTGGTGCTAGCTCGCAACCATACCCCTGCCCTCTGAAACCTGCTGGGGAGAACTCGTGTATGCTGTGACTGAGAGCAGTGGGGTAAAAGCAGCTGGGCAGAAAAAGTCTTTTGGTGGCTGCAGCCTCTATGTAATGAGCCGTGCCTACCTTCTGCCTGCTAGGAGCGTACAGAAGACAGGAAAAATCTGCATCCTGAGGTCTCCATGACCTGTGGGTGGATTAGCTTGCGGTGCCACTTTCTGTTAATATCCATGTCTCCCACACTGTGTGACAGAGTACACGTCTCAGAAGTATGCTGCCTGCACCAGGCTTGCCTCTTGCCACTGCTGCCTAAAGCTGCTCCTGCCCCTTGCAGACCTCTTTTGAGAAGTTTTTCAAAGATGAATGCTCTGACTATATTTTCTGTAGCTTAATTTACATCTGTTTTATATTATTTGCAGTTTTGCTTTATCTGGGTCATTCCCTCCCCACCACTCTTCCCTTTTTCTTCCTTCCCCATTATCCTTGATAACTGAGAGTTGATTCTAGCTAGTGTACGGTTACATGCTGTCATCCCAACAGACCTTGCAGCCGCCAGCTGTCTTAAAACTACACTGAATTTTCCTGTAGAAGTCATTCTTTCTTCATTCCCTCTGTCTGGCTTGCCCCACTGAAGGATACCAAGTCCTTCCTCAGCCTTCCCAAGTCTGTCGCCAGCCCTAAATTCACTTTTCCATGTTTGGAGAAACTGCAGTGTCCCAACCCAATGCTAACCCACATTCCACCAGGCCATTAGGACTAACAACATGAATAAACCAGCTGATCAAATGTATCCTGGAGGACACAGATGTGAGCTAGTATTTTGGAATAACCCACAGCTGCCTGAAATCTGGGGGGGGGAGAAAAATGTGTTTGTTTTACTGAAGAGGAGTGTCCCATCAGCTTCTGCACTCTGAAGGGGCCCAACTGCAGGACACAATAGGACAGGGAGAACAACAGAGCATGGAGTTGGAGCCAATTGAAAATGCAAAGAAGTTAGACAGGCAGAACAGGATTATTCAAAGTGGAATTAGAGCGGAGCATGAGGGTGACTGTATCTCACTGAAAACGCTACCGTGATGACTGTAAAACAGAAGAATCTCGTTTTAGCAAAGAGCCAAGGGACAGCACATAAAACAGGCAGCGGGGAAAGATAAAGCAGCGAGCGAACGAGCGAGGGAGCGTGGTTGATGGAGGCACACGCTCAGTGCCCGGCTGGAGGAATGTCATGGTTTCACTTGTGATTGGCTGGGGAATGGAGGAGTCAGTTTTCACAGGGGCTGATCAAAAAGTTCCCTTTTGCTTTCCAAAGTTGCTGTCTGAGCAAAGGCATCGGGAAGAGGAGGCCAGTCGCTCTAACATTCCTCAGGAAAGCTACTTAAATGAAATGAGAAGGCTTCTCTATCCAAGGATATACAGCCAAGAAGAGACGCCGAGAAGCTGTTTTCCTTCTTTTCTCCCCCAACTCCTACTGGAGTTGAACAGCTCTCATTTCTGGCATGCGTCTCATCTCTCAGGATACTATGTCACAGTATTCTACTAACTTTCTCTTGCTCCCCATACCAGAGTATCCTGTATTAGACTGCGTGCCCAACAAAATCATCAAGCTCGTGGTACTGGGTGGCAGTAGCGTTGGCAAGACAGGTAAGTCCACAGGTGTAGTTCCATGCTTTTTCTTGCGGCTGTACTTACGAGCTCATTTGCAGCTCAGATAGACCCAGGGCTGTGAAAACTCTTAACTGTTGCAGCTTGAATGTTTTAAGTTACCTTTTTTTTTTTTTGAAAATGCACTGAATGATTTGTGAGGCAGATTTGCTGTAGGTCTGTGTGAGCAGCCAATGTGAGGTGGCAGTTAAGAGGAGAGGGCACTGTGTTGGGAGCTCCGTACTCACAAATTATTCTACCTGGTCTTGTGCAAATTATTTAACCGTGTCTAAATTTCCACACCCCAAAAACAGGACTAGTGGTTTTTATTCTCCTGTTGTAAATATTTTATGCTCTGCAGAAAAATAACAGCGTACAGGATGTGTCTTCCTGTATTATTCTCCAAAGGAGAGGAGAAGAAAAGAGGGTAAAGTGAGCATTATTGCTTTTGAATATATCGTTCATGATTTCAGAAATTATTAAGGCCAGATCTGTTTTACTACATCTGAGGTTCCACAGGACTCAGTAAAATGTTTGATTGTTTTGGATTTGAAGCAGCCACATTTTCATATTACTTTTAAGTAGTTTGTTGAGGATAGCTGCACAGTCAATTTCATTTAAGGGTACTAAAGAGGTGACCCAGTACCCACTGTGAGAAAAATTATTATTTTAAATGAAATCTATGATAGACTTCTTTGCAGAATAAACCCTTTTATTTAGCTATTAAGTAAGTGATTTTACAAATTTTTAGGAATCTGCTGAGATGAACACACTACAGGAATATAAGTTACTGTTGCCACAATGGGATTTTAAGTGTTATAAAGTGATCAAGAAAAAGGAAGATGTTCTAATCCAACAGTGTAAGAAAGCACCCCAGGTTAAGGTGAATAAGAAGGCCCAGGGTGCTGCAGCACGACTCGTGTGCAGAGCACATGCAGTTTGTTTGCTGGATGTGATTAGGTATCACTAATGGGTTTCATGAGGATGACTGAGGATTTTTAAGGCTGGGAAGAACCATTAAATCCATCAGCCTCACTTCTTCTATGACACTGAGGTCTTAAATGTGGTACTGGGATTAGTTTCAGTTACTGGCTTGTTACTCTTTTTCTAAATTATTTCAAACCAAAGGCCAGACTGTTATAGCTGCAATCACAACAAACAAGCCTCCATATCCTATACTGAATAGCCACACTGAATCTAAGGAATAATTTCCAATACAAGTTACAAAAAACTCTGCATTAGGTATCACAGCCTGGCCCCAGATCTTTTTCTATGAGTGTTGAGAGAAGCATTTGCAGAATAATATGTGAGCAATTCAAAGATTAGCTTGGTTTCATATTATACTAACTCTTCCAGTAAGATATTACATGTGTTCTGCAAAGAGTGATTTTGGTTCACATTAAAGACCTATTTTTTTTCATTGCTTTACAGCCCTGGTTGTGCGCTTTCTCACAAAGAGATTTATTGGAGACTATGAAGCCAACACTGGTGAGTCTGCTTTCTACTGCAGTACTGCAGATAGCTTGAAAAGAAATCTGCTGTATTTTGTGACTGGTGCATATTACAGGAAAGCCAAGCAGTGTTAGATGTCCATAAGGTGCATATTTTCAGTTAATAGCCTCAAGCTATGAAAGCAATAAATCAAAAGCTTGTTATTTATGATCCTTTTAGCTATTTTTTTTCCAACTTGATGGAAAAGCATCAGAGTAAAAGGTTTGCTTGGGGACATACCTATACTAAAATGCAGACTCAAGGAACAACTTGCATATCGACTAAACCACGGAAACCCAATGCTGTTCTCTCCGCAACGCCAGGGAAGCCAGAGGAATTCCAAAGTGCGTAAAAGGCAGTTCAGAAATTTTTCTGTGTACTCCCTTTTTTCAGTAGCTTTTATGACAAGGAAGACTTCCAAATTGAAGTCTTCTTTCCATAAGATCAGCAAAGTGACCATGCAAACTGCTTCTGCTGCATTTCTTGTTTAATCCTGACACCTCAGAGGATATGTTCATGTGAACTGTTTAATTCACAGCCTCTGTTCCAAGACACTGCCAACTGTATTGGCCAGTGCTGTAGAAAGGATCTATGTACACCATGCTCATACCTACTAGCACATCCCACATGTAGGCCATCTCACAGTTTTGGGGTGAAGGAGGACAGGATTCAAAGCAGTGATTTCTTCACTTTGGAGATGCATGCTGAGTTTAGAATGATGAGTTAGGAAAGGAGATGGCAGCACAAGACACCTTTGATCTCTGCCTGTCTGATGAAATACAATCTGAAAGCTCCTCCTTACAGCTCCCTCTCACTGACCCTAAGTAACCTTGATGGTTGGCTGCACTATTTCTCTTTCTTTTCCTTCATCTTTTCTATAGGAGACTGTACATCAAGTTAGACTTCTGAGCTTTGCAATGGATTGCTGCCAGAGACGTTGCTGAGAACCACATGCTTTTCTCGTTAAGCTAGCAGCCCAACAGCCATGCTGTAGAGGAAATAAATATGCCAGAAATAAGAAACAGGTGGCAGTGTATTTGTGATCATTCAACCATGCTTCTCCTTCAGTTGGGTATAAGGCAGAGCACAGTCAGTGTCTGGAACTACCTGCTCTTTTTTCTGCAATGGATTACAGAGTAGGAATAATATGTTGTCTGGTCTTGGTTCTGGGGTGCGGTATCTTCCCATAAAACAGGACCATCTTTTCAGCTTTAAATCTGATCTGTTTTCAAAAAAAAAAAAATCGCAGAAGGGCTAGATCACCTCACAGAGTCAGTATTAAAACATAATAAGATAATGTTGGATTCGGATGCAGCAAACTCTGCCATACTAAATTTCCTTATATTGGAAATGTTTCTGTGAGCTCAGACTCTTCCACTGGAATAAACACACTTGTTTCCTTGAACCAAAGATGATTTTCAGAAGTGATGGCATTATTGTCACTAACTGACCTCCCTGTTAATCTGAATTCCTTACTCTCCAATAGATGGGATTTCTCTGTGTTTGAGATGAAGTACGCTGTTTTAGATGCAGCAGTGACAATTGTATTTGGACAAGACGGAAAGGCTGTACGCAACAGCTGTGGATACAGCATTTCTTCACATATACGTGTGACTTGTATTAAGTTCTACAGAAAAATTATGATGGCATCAATCTCTGAAGCTGTCCTTATCACAACCATGGATAGTTCATAAGATCAAAAGTTACGTTTTCATCGTCACTTAACTTGCACTCCAGTAACAAAATAAAGTTCAAGCCCAGAATAGTGATGGTTTTATTAGAGCTGGATCAGTCCTAGATGGTTTGAACTAGCACTTGGCCCTCAATACGTGTTATTCAGATTAACCAGAAGTCAGATTCAAAGTGCCCAGTCTTTGGGGATTTCAACCAAACTCTGCTAAGGTCACACAAATCCCAAAAAGCACCTGAATGATTTGTATACAGTCACTTATTGTGTGCCCAAAACTAGAACACTTTCCTTTTTAAAAAACTTTCAGAAAAATGCAATAGGAAACAGCTCAGTCCTTTTACAGACAACACGTGGATATCTTGGTTTGAGATTAAAAGTATATGCAGTCCATGTTTTAAAAAGTTAACAATATGGATTGAAAACCTGAATGGGATTTATGTGCCCACTTTGACTATTTGATTCAGTACAAAGCACCACCTTTCCCAGATACCATCCTAGGTATACATTCAAAACACCTGACCACATAGCAAATACAACAAATACAAAACCACTTTACTTAAGTAAACAGCCACACAACCATTCTGGTGCCATTTACTTTTCTGTAAGCAGCTACATATCATGAGCCTCAAAAATCTGGATTTCAACAGTTCCATTTTGCCTTTATATACTCTTTCTTCTTTGTTACAGTCACTGACTCTAATGGTCTTACTTTTCCACCAGGTGCTTTGTATTCAAGAAAGTTCACCATAGATGGGGAACAGATCTCTCTACAGGTGCAGGATACTCCCTTTGTTTCATTGGAGGTAAAACATCTGCTCAGTGCATTGGTACTTTACAACACAGTTATTGTCTCGTTTGTTGCCAGCACTTCCATCTGTAAGTAACTCCATTTATCAGCAGAAAAATACCTGGGCTCAAACCCAAATGAAGACTAATGGGGGTACCTTAAAGCCCCACCAAAATGAGCCCTTGAAGAAGTTAAATCAGGCTCCTTTAAGAGTAAGTCAAAATTAAAACAAATCTATTTCAAACACATTACTGTACCCCAAGCCTAAATAGCAGTAAAATCGTAATCTGGCTTGCTCCTGCCAACTCCTTGATTGTTTTATTTCCTGTCAAATGATTTCTGTTCCTGCATGGCAGAAGACTCACCTGCCTAAAGGCCCAGCTGGCTCAGCTTAGACCTTTCTACACACCCAGAATCTCTCTTCTCTAGAAAGGTGAGAACAGGCCTCGCAGCAGTTGTTATTTCCAACTGCAGTGCTTTTCAGTGGTTTCCTGACTTCTTTTTTTTTTTTTAATTCATTCCTTATTTTTAAGGTGTTAGCATTTATCTACATCCCTCTTTCTATCAGTTTTAGATATTCTAGATTTAATATTTGACTAGGAACCTGTTTCTAGAAATATTTTTTCAAGCAGGATCTAAGATTAAGATCTTTTTTTGAGGATCTGCTTCACATGCAGAACGAGGATGAAAATAGTGTCAAAGCAGCAGGATATGTAATGAAATTTGGTTTTACATGAATGGTAGAAATCCCATTAGAGTAATAATTCCTATAGAATAGCTGAGATTTCATGATAAAATTAGGTATCCAGTTGTCACCATCAAACCTAAAATTCTAGGTTTGGCCTTAACCTCAGTGTAAGCTCAGACTTGGCCAAATACATGTCTGGATGGGAACACCACCTTGTCTCATCCTCTTTCAGGCTAGCCCTGGACAGCTTTATATGGCTTGTTTTGTCTGCACGGACCCATGTGTGCATGGGTTCATTTCTGTGCTGTAAAACTGTTCTATCCTGAGTTTACAGCACAGGATAAGCAAAGCTCCCACAGCCTCAGTTTCTGTTTCCATTTTCTCTGTTGACTGGAAGTAGATTTAAGCAGAAAGCTTTGACAGGGTTCCACACTCTCTGCTGCTGCTGGGGGTGCACAGAGCAGAGGAGAGGACCCCTCGTTTACTCTGGACACTAAAAAGCAAACAAAAGCTGCTATGGAAGTCCTCCAAATATTCAAGTGGGACTTAACAGTACAAAGGCCCTATGCCAGCTTGCTGAGAGAGGACCTGCAAAGAGAAGCTGTGGGTGGTGATTAGGCACAATTGGGACTGCCTGATAAACACTTAACAAAGGGAATCCCCTCTCTGTTCTATCCCATGGAGAAAGGAGGGAGTGAAAGAATTTAATTCCCTCTTTCACACCAGATATATGTTTATTTTCCGGTTTCTCTGTTTTAATTAAGACTGTGACCTATAGTTCTGTGACTGTATTCAGAGCCCCACAAAATTTAGTAATGCCAGCAGCTGAGGTTTCTTAGTCAGAAACGATTTTAATTCAGTTAGGAAGGAGTTTCATTTTCTTTGTCCCAGTCAAAGGTCTGCACTGTTTCAACAGTTCCCAGAGACACACTTATCTTAGCCTGTATCTGTTTGCCTCAAATGATGTATATGAAATAATATGAAGGGACTGTTTCTGAACAGGACTTGTTAAGACTGAGAGAATAGGTTGGATTTCCTG
Organism: Haliaeetus albicilla; assembly: GCF_947461875.1. Lineage (NCBI taxonomy): Eukaryota > Metazoa > Chordata > Aves > Accipitriformes > Accipitridae > Haliaeetus > Haliaeetus albicilla. The sequence continues at coordinate 2,782,432 of NC_091505.1, read as the reverse complement.
TTAAAATCCTTAAGGAAGAGAGTTTCTTGCACTCTGCAGGCCGAGTAGAGTGTTCGGGAGGAAGTCATGTGGAATCACTCAGGATTCTAGCCACACCGGAAATTTTAATGTTTAAGAGAGAAACAGAAGCAAACAGATAACTGGTTTTGTTAGGTGATTCATTGCTGCTTGATCTATACATGGCAAATGACTGTGTGTTTCAAAATTCATCCTGGAGCAGAGATTTCCATTTTAAAAGTAGCCCATTAGCCTTTGATTTTCCTGAATAAAGCATTCCATTGGGGATTATCCATCCATCTCACTACTGGGTGGGCCTAGCTGGAGTAACTGAGAATTTCTGCTCATTAGGGCTCTCTGAATGTACACTTTCTCCAAAAACATTTTCAAACGCTTGCCAGAGCAATTAGTTCTTTTTCCCTATGAAAGGGGTTTGCTGGTGAAAAGAGGCTAGCAGGACATGGAGGGTGGCTAATTATCTACAGATTGGCTACAACCCAGACACCAACAGTGCAAATTGCCCTTCTTCCCACAGTCTGCCCTGTTCTGGCTTGAGTTCACACTCATTAACCTTTTAAACAAGGCTGTTAGTGAGGATCCCTCTTCGTTCCATGTGCAACTCTGTTGGGTTTTGGGGTTTGAGGGTTTTGGGGAGAGGCAGGCGTGATAAGAGCATCTGTTAAACAATTTCACTGCTAACAGGATTTAGCATTACTGGGAGCTGGCAAGGGCAAAGAACTACTAGGTATGATGAGTCAGTGTCTCTATTGGCAATACTGAAATATTTACAAAGGGCAGTTAGTTAGCAGAACTCCTGTTGAAAGTTGTAAGCCTAATTTATGCTCTGAGCCTTCAGAAATTCTGCTTCCTTCTTCTCACAGAAGAGCCTTGTTGGTACTCCTTTTTTTACTGTCCGATCTACCATAAAACAACTGATCAGTATTACTCATTCTTTTCCACCTCTGCTTCCTGAAGTTAGGCTTTATAATTCATATTTAGGAGTCTAAATAAAAGTAATCTGTTTTGGGAGATTGCTGAGCACACACAAATTCTGTTAAAGTCAATGTGAATGGCAAATATGTATTCTATAGATAATAGAACATATGTTCTAACAGTCTTACTGAAGTTGATGAAGATTTCTTTAATAGAATTTAGCAATAATAATAAAAGTTTGGGCTCTGTATTCATGATGTTGAACTCCCCCTAAAATACACAAAAGCCTCTAATTCCTACCAACTTCATCAAGAGCTGAATACTGAATGTGCTTAGTGCCTTGTTGGATATGAAAGAAATTACAAAGTTCCAGAAAGCCTGTAATATTGACAGGAATGTCAGTTCTTACAAACCAAGAACACTGGCATAACTGCAGCAGTGATCTCCCTATCTGGTTGGGTTACACGCCAGCACAGATAACAAAGAGTAGAGGATTAGCTGAAAATAGCTTCATCTTGAAAAGTGAGCTGATCTCTTTTCAAGCCCCACAGTATTGTATTCAGTTTTATATTCCCAATGCTGGTGATTGTTATGGCTGGCTGAGTAGGAGTGGTGATGAACTGAACAAACGTGTGAACATCAAAACAATAATATAAGCCCATTGCTGCTCTACAAATGAGCAATGAGATTTCACTTCATTTTCAGTTCTAGTAATTGGTTATTTATAACAAATTGCTTTTTTGAAGTAACTTTGCTTTTGACTGTCTGGAGACCTACATGGAGAAAAACTTGTCAGGCTTCACCAAACAGAGTTAGTGAGAACCCCTGTCCACGGAGACATTGAATACGGAATTGGAAAAAGCCCCTAAAAAAACACCTTGGGGGACAACTGTTCACTTGCAGCAGTGTGACTAGCCTGCTGAATTTTATAATGCTCTTACCGTGCCCATCACACTTTTATCCATAATAAAAGCATGGGTTTCTGTCACACTGTTTTAGTACAACAGAATACAGAACAAACTTTTCAATATCAGTATTTTGGCTGTTCTCTTATTTTCAACCAACTTGCCTTGACCCCTCTCCAGTCCACATTATTGCTTACCTGTAATATGTTACTGACACAGTGGAAATTTCTCCTATCCCTGGTACGTTCCCCGGCAGTCAGAAAGGTTTCTGCCTGTACATGGAACAGTCACACATTAAAACAAAGCTCTGAGGAGCTAACAGTGCTGTATAACTGTTTGCTCTGTCTGCTCCCTGTTCTCAGTTTGCTAATCTCACACCTCTTGGTTTTGATGGCAGGATGACACTGACAGCATATGCTGCCAAGAGCAGATAAATCGTTCAATCTACTGGGCAGATGGCTTCGTTTTTGTTTACTCCATCACAGACTATGAGAGCTATCGAGTCATACGTCCCCTACACCAGCACATCCGCAAGATTCACCCGAATGCTAACATTCCCCTGCTTCTGATGGCAAACAAAGGAGACCTCCTGCGAGCCAGGCAGGTGTCCTCCAAAGAAGGACTCCAGCTGGCCAGTGAACTGGGAGGTACTTACTATGAAGTCTCAGCCCGGGAGAACTGTGAGGGAGTGCATGAAGCCTTCCAGCAGCTTTGCCAGGAGGTCAGCAGGATGATTGGGAGCTGCAATGGAGAGAAACGAAGAGGCCTCCATCTTGTCCGACCCAAGTCACCAAATATGCAAGACTTAAAGAGACGTTTGAAACAGGCTCTGACTTCCAAAGGGAAATCTGCCACTACACTTTGATGTAGCCGACAGAAATAATTTTCCACAGCCCTGAAAAAAAGGCTAGGAAATAAGCTGGTAGTAAGGGGCATTGCTGAAATTCAGCAATCGGGTTGTGTGAGAGGCTCTTTTGTTTGGTCTTTACATCTTCCTTAAAAATCCCATGCTCATTCAGCAAAGGAACTTACAGAATTTGCTCTTTGGGGCAAGAATTTAGAAACTGTGATTTAAAAAATAGATTGTCCCAAATGATTTCCTTTTTGAAAGGGACACAGTCAAATAGTTTAAGCTGAAATTGTGGATTTTATTAATAAAAATAATTAAATGCTACTTTTAAGAGAAGTGACTTCTCTTGGGGATGGTTGTATTCCCAAACATAGGCAATAAGCTACAACAAGACATAAGAAGAGTGACGTAAACTATAATGAGCAAGCAAAATTTACCAGATTTGCTTAGTCACAAGACTGGAAAATAAAGGCACAAAGTAAAGGAAGAGCATAAGTAGTGAAAAGTAGTAACTGAAAGCTTTTAAACTGCAGTTTAGAAAGTGTTCTTAGCAACTTGGGGAGAGATTTATTCATATGCAAGCTTTAGCCTTACAGTGTCTCTTTAAAGGGAGATTTTTTTTTAAAAATCACTATTTTTTCAGATTATTTTTCTTTAAATGCATATTGATTGTTTCTGAAAGTGATTATATGGGCAAAATACATACTTGTAGCAGCATTTTGTAGTCAGTTTCTCAATGGCGTACGTCTACTTTTTCTGTAGGTTTTCTACATGGCAATGAGAGAAGAACAAATAGAGCAGCATGGTTTAAAATCTGCAAAAAAAATGGACTGTATTGATCAAGAGCAAGGAGGTGACCTAAAACTATTAAACTTTTTTTTTTCCAAACTAGTTAGATTTCAAGTTCAAGATACTGTTTTAAAGAAACAAGGCCTATTTAATTCATTAGATCTTTTTTTTGAAGAAGAAGAAAAGGTTTTACAATGCCTGAAATTTCTGGCTTTGGGAATTAATCGTTTTGTTATTTGCCTTAAGACCAGACTTTAGTCAATACCTCACAATGCATCCAAATCACCAGTCTATCAATACATATTTCACTGGCAGCATCTCACTGCATTCTGTCTCAGCATGTACAAAGGGATTTGAAGCTGTATCCTGTGAGCTGGCCTGTTTTATGGTAGCAATAACAACAACATGAAGCATCCATCATTCTATTCTCGATGAGAGCGGAAAGAAACTGGGCTGGACCATGTAAAAGTCATGATGCAACAATCTTTTCTTTAAACAGACCATATGAGCAATTCACAGGACCATGAAATGAAGTAAAGCTCAATGATTTACACTCAGGAACACAGAAGGGAAAACCCTAGTTTGATGGATGTAGAAAACTACTCCCAGCTGCAGTTTCAGCTGGCAATACTGAGTTAATCAACCTTTTACTCATTATGAGCAGCAAAAATGTAAATTGAGTCTGATGAATATTTATATAGCTCAGGGCTTGAAAATGTATTTTATATTTTTCTTGTCCCTATATTAGACAACCCTAGTCATGATTTTCCTTATTACCTGGATTCACTCTATCTACAGTTCACTTTCTGTTTTATTTATTGTTTTCCACAGCTGGTCATCTAAGAATGTCTTGGGTTCTGATTAATTTAAAATTCTTTTATTCACACAAAAGAAGTGCACCTTTTTTAAAAATCAGATTCAAGTGGTAGTAGGAGGGGAAAAGGAAAGTTAGATCATCCAGACAGGGACTCAAACAATGTCAGAGGATTTCTACTTTAGCTTATGTTTAATTAACAATTCGATGTTGGAGCAGTGTCATTATTCATGGCGGGCACTTTGGTATGATGTTTATTAGCACAGAATTTCAATATTTTAAATTACTAATAGCATAGCTCAAATATCAAATCTAAAGATTCAGTAATGTGAAATAGAGCAAACAGTCTGCGAGAGACACAAAAACTGACAATTGTTTACACTGGAAAAATGATCATAAATTTTGAATAATAATTAAATATTTTACCATCCCAGCACTGTATAACAAGGGCTAAATTTGCTGAAGGCAATTTGCTGACAATATTTGTTTTCATAAGAGCCTAAGAGAATTAGGTGCTCTAGCTTATTAAATTTGTTTGTAACTTACTCTTTCAGCTCTAATCCTTTCTTATTTGGGAAGAAAGTTCAACAAATTTCAAACCTGTCAATGTTTTATTTTCAATAGTGATTAATAAAAACATGCAAGGTCTTTCCTGAGTAGTGTATAAAATTACTCCTTTACGTCTCACATCTTTAAATGTTCCTTATTCATACTAGACTAAAAATATTTTTTTTCCCTTTTATAATACACCCTGCTTTGGAAGTATACACAAGTATTCCTACATTTGTACACCTACTTAAGTAAGTATTCCCACATTCCTGCAGCACCAGTGGGGAAAAAAAAGTCTACATTTTAGCTAAAGCCAAAATGTATTGAAACATTTAAGTCTTCTCCTAAATACTAACATGTGGCAAACATTTATTCTGCTACAGAAACTTGAGGATAGTATTTCCTTTGTTCATTGACCAGCAATACAAATCCTGTAATAGCTTTGATACTGGTTTTAAGCCAGGACATACCATCTACAGAAGACAATGGAGCTCAGCGTTTTTATTAGCAGTGCAGTACTTAAGCACCGGAACACACCACTGTGCCACTGAAGCTAAGCAAGGCTGAGGAAGAAGAATGGTAGTATGAAAAGCAGGGAGAAGAGAACGCCATAGAATTAAGTGCCTAAAAATAATCATGTAAAATATCAAAGATTAGTCATGTAGAACCTGATCCTGAATTAGAATCTTCAGGCTGCCAGGGAAAAACATGTATTCTACTGAAGGTTTAAAATTAAGCCTCTAGAGAGAAGGTACTTGACATAAAGTCAAGAGAGGAACGGAAAAAAGGATTTGAGAGTGGGGGTTTCTTTTCGGGTAGCAAGGCAAATTCTCTTCTCAGTTATATTGGTTAAGTCCAGATTAACTCCACTGGAAGCAATATCAACAGCAACGAGCTGTAGAATTCACTTCTTTCTTTCCTTCCTTCCTTCCTTCTTTCTTTCTTTTTTTTTTTTTTTTTATATCCCTCTTCATTCTCCTGAGCAGTTTAAATCTTGTGCACCATCTGGTTTTCAAGATGGTTTACAGCTGGGTTTACTTGGGCACAAAGCAGTTGAGTGATTTGCCCCAAGGTTACACAGCTGAGCAAGTACTTGAGAGGAACTCAAAAACTGTGTCCTTTGTAATTAATTCCCAACTCTTTACAACAACTACCAGACCATACCACCTCCCTCAAGGTATGCACAAAGCACAGTGAGTTGTATTACAAAAGAATGTAATTAAAAGTTGGAAAAAGTTACTTAAATTACAAGCTATGTTAAGAACTGACTGAGCAAAGCATTACTGACATGCTAGCACTGTGCACAATTATAGTAATACCAAGACTGGCTTATGAGTTATTGAAGATATTTGTAAATGGTTATTTTTTGCAGTATTTCTGTCAGCTGCAGTTCTCACACGTTTCCAGTGGTTCCCCATGGAAATACAGTGTGACTTAGGAGACAGGAAAATCAGGCTCCATTTTTAACTTACTCTGTGACTTGCTTGATGATCTTGGGTAGATCTCTTAATCGAAGTTACTGTGTCTGTAAGTAAGAGGAAGACTATTGAGACATATTTGCCATGCGCTTTAGCATCCACAGGAGAGAATCAACACGAGAAATAAAGGAATTGCCCGTATTTGCAGTAGGGATGGCTTAAATCTTAACATCTGAATTCACATCTTGATTCCGGATTCCTTAGACTCAGAGTTGTTTGAATCCCACATTTACCCTTGAAACATAGGAACAAAATGGAAAATTCAGATCTTGATTTCAAAGAACAGCTCAGACAAATATTTATATCCACAGTAGCTAGCTACTCACAGGATTTATGTCAGGTGTACAAACGAAAGAGTAACTTTCTGAGCCATCAAAAGAAACTTAGTCTGTACCAGAAAATGGTTGTCTAATTGTTTTACAAGGCAAACTGGAAGGCTGCCAATTTATTGTTACTGCTGGATTTCCCTCTGCCCACTGGCAAGCTAGAAGACTTTGGGTCAAAATCACACTGACTCTGCTAGAACTGCAGCTATGTTTGCAGAGCCAGCACATGACCCTGAAGCAGCAGAACATAATGACATACTTGCTAGTATTTAGTTGTTCATGTGTTTTCAGAGTTCTTATGAGTTGTCCCTGTCTCCTCTGAGGCTAGCACAGGAAAGCCATGCAATTAAAAGTTAGAAAAGATCTCCAGTTTCACTCTAAAAACCTCAAAAGCAGGGGCAATGGTGCTAGAAAAGACAATCCAACCTGCCACCTCTGGAGACAAAGCAAGACTCTTCCTTTGATAATTTTTGACTCTTGCTCTCACTGTCTGCCCTTCCTTGTCGCCCTCCATTCATGCCTTTGTTCTCATTTAATTTAGCAAGCAAAAACTTCTGCAATTGTTCTTCCTTAGGTTTAGAAATATATTTTTTGCTGTTTAGTTTAAAAATTTATTTCCAAATATTTTAACTCCCAACATGGTTTATAGCAGAAGAGTGTCTACTTAGCTTTTTGACCTTATTTACCTAAAGCATTTTAAAGCACATCTAAATGAAGTCAGTATAACTCTGTATTTAGACAAACCTTTGAATTCATGCCATTTCTCCCCAAGTGCTCTCACTGGCTTAGCTCAGTATTTCCTTCCCTTGTTTTGTGCTTACAATGTTGAGCTCATTTGTATTGCATAGTCATTGCTTACTTAAACCTGTTTAGTTCTTGCAAAGTTTTGCTGCTCTTCTCTGAAATCTCTTTGGTTTAACCAAGCAAGTTCTCTAAGCAGCTGTGCAAGTGGTAGATGAGCTCAGAACAGCTGGTGATTTTCTGCTCTGTCAGATTTTTGCCCATTATGGAAGATTTTGGAATAAACAGGAGCACGGAGAGCGATGCAGCAAACTCAGTTCTAGTCTCCCTTCATCTGTCAACCTCCTTTGGTGACAATAATTTTATCCATCATGAATTGGACAAAGATTATCCTAAATGATAGTGTTTCAGCCCGGGTTCCTACAGATGGAAAAAACACCAAATATGAAGCAGAGAGATGAGTTGATAGGCTCTGTAAGCCCTTGGATCCAATTCATTCAGGAGCTGTCATACCAATCTTCTTTTCTTTAGAAGATACATTTTTTACATTTTACTTTTTATCCAAATGGGTTTCAAGATACAGCCTCTGGATCTCGTCACATAGACACTTACTGTCTCCTCTGTAGCAGGTCAAGGGGAAGCTGCACATTTTCTAAATATGATGGGTGAAAGTATGCATGCCTTGTGCTGTTATTATGGATGATTGTGGAGACTGTTCCTAAGGATAATGTTTTCCTTCTTTCTGGGCAATAATGCAGAACGTTAGCAATCAGTAACTGGTCATTTTGAAAATATATTAGTTTTGTTTGCTGAATCTGGAGACACACCGTACCTTCTCTGCTGGTCAGAAAGCTCACTAGATAAGCAGGGGTTGGGCTTTTTCTGATGTAGCCTTTGAACTCTCACAGAGAGATTTGAATTATGTCACTTTTTGACTGTGATCCAGGTTTCCAGATGCTTGCAGGAGCCACCACTCTTCACAGTGTTCTGCATTGTATTTGACTTCAAAACTCTTTATATTTTCCTATGCCATGATGAAAAAGCAAAACAACTTTGGTATATCACACTGAAGTGCCACAGCCTATTCTCTTGCCTCCCTATTTTTGATGAAGATCGTGGGTGTCTGAGCTGGTTTTACATTTGTTGGGCTCTAGAACTCATACTCACGCTCTAAAAGCAAAAGTGTTTATTATTTCAAATGAACATGACTCTTCATTATTTAACTAGCAGAACAAGATATACTGTCATACACCTCAGCAGTTCTGTGACTGTCAGTAAAGAGCAGTGGGATAGGGGAAGGAAAGAGAGGCATAAAATCTTTAAATTATGCTCCTGTGTGCATTTGATTTTCAGTACGAGAGACTGACTCTCTCTCAAGAACTGGGAAAGCTAATAGGCTGGTGGCAGTGCTGAATATAGAGAAAGTGGTGATGGCAATTCTGGCTCAACAGTCTGTGCTCCAATCCCTCCATTTGGGTATGGTGGGGGAAGTCAGCATTTGTGAGAAGAACCTCCCAAGTGTACAACAAGGGGTTACTGGGAAACCATGGGTTCTCTGAGGCAGAACCAAAATGATGTTTCTGTGAACTACACATCTAGAGGTGTTCTGCTGAAATGGAAAACCAGAATCCAGGCCTTGGAGAGCCATTAGCATTTCCCATCCACATCCTTTCAGAGCAGTGGTGAAAACCCCATGCCTTCATCACATTCCAGCCCACGTGATTACATTATGCTTATGTCAAAGTCGCTTCTCCTAAAGGACTACAGTAGTATTGCTGGTCTCAGTGTAGATACTGGTATAGCTCCAGCAATGAATGGAGGGTTTGAGTTGCCAGTCTTATCCACCCTTTTAACTGCCAAGACCACCTATGAAGTCCAGAGTCCAAGAGCTAGTACCAAATACCAAATATATCTGACTAGTGTTCATCAGTCTGTGCTGGAGAGCGCTAACTGGCTCTCAGGAGAGCCACAATCTGCCAAAAGAGCAGCTTTTAAAACCCAGAATACATATTTGTGTCAGGACTGTGAAATGATACATTTTATATGTAAGTGCTATTCTACCAGCATTATTTATTAGGCAGCTTTAAAGAAAGCAAGAAGTTTTGTTTCTAAATCCTGAGTGCTAATCATTGACATTCCTTATTTTATCTATTTTTGTATCTTTAATTTTAGCCATTTGCACTTATGAACCTTGCACTGGGGAACGAAGCGAAACAAATGGAGCCAAAGGTTCATCTCTTTGTGTTTGGCAATGCACGTTTTCCCCACACTGCAAATGCATCTCAACACTGGAACAACCAAGACTCATGAATAGGGCTGAGAGAATACATTTGGTTTGCAAAGCCCAGACACCCCTCAATCGCTGTGCTGTGGCTACTGGTAAGAGCCACTGGTAAGACAAGAATATACATCTAAAAAGCATCAGTGCTCACCACCTATTTACACATGGTTTGCAAGGAGCTTAAAACCGAGGCTTCACAGGATGAGGGGAGAAGGCTGTCAAAGGGTTAAATGTTTCCTGCCTTTAATCTAGAATCACGTAATGTGGAATGAATGTTTCAGCTCAAACTGTTTCCTCACTCTGACAGTTTCATGGTGTGAGGTCAAAGTGTGGGAGAGATGGGGAGAGAAGAGAGGGAGCATGGAGTGGTGAGCTAGTAAACTCAGAGAAACAGACACCCAGAGAAATAAAAAGGATGGTTTCTCAAGCGGCTTCAACCCGGCTGGAAGGGCTGTGGTGGAGCCATAGGCAAAGTGTGTATGACTTTAAGGACTTCCTGCTCCGGGCTGCCTCTGCTTCTCCCATGTGTGCGTGCTTCTGCTCTGGGCACAGTTCCCACGCTACATTGCAAAACGCGCCTTGAGTTTCTCACAGTATCTCTGCCCAGACACAAACTGCAGCTTCAGTCCTTCCTGCACCCTGCAAATTCAGGAGGTGGGACTCCTTTGGGGGTACTGCTTGCTATATTTATTTTTCCTGCTTGTGTGGATCTTTTCCTGTGCTACCAGATCTGTTTCGTACACCAAAGGGCTTTACCCAATGCGGCAAACTTCAGTTTAAAACTCATCAAATTTCAAATTAATTTGATTTTTCAAACCAACCTGATCTCAGATCACTTCTTCCACAAAGAGAGACGGGCCTGGTTTGATTTCATTTGCAGGCCTTCCTACAAGGACAAAGTAATCACTCATTCATGACTATCACAATGTCAAAATATATTTCTACAGATCAGTGCATCACATGTTTGTCTGTTTTCCTTGTAGTTTTCACCTCATCTGCCATGGGCAAAAGTTTCCATTTGGGCAATTTTTTACTTATTTAATTCCTTGCCAATTAACATAAACGTCTAATCACGGATACAGGAATTGAAAAAAACCAGAAAACATAAACAATTACACCAAAACTTAAGTAAACACATTTCGTTACCCCTCCTGCTTAAGCCAAACACAACAGTCTTGACCTCCCTGTTTTCACCCTGGGTTACAGCCAGTCCCCCCCAGTTCCTTGCTTCTCTTTCTTAAACACATCTGAGCAAAGGCACCACGTGCTCCTTTGGCGGGCCGATGTTTTGGCATTCAATGGGGTTTTGTGTGCATGTCAGAGCTGGTGGTGGCAGGCACATGGCACTTCATGCTCATCTCCCCCATGGGTCACTTCTGCAGCCCCTGGCATGCACTAACTGGGTGCTTACACATCAGTGCAGTAAACCCTACAATTTATGACCAACACACTTCTCCCAAGTAGCAAAGATAAGGACACCCCCCTCCCCAAATTATGGCAGTAACACAAAGATTTGGTAGATCAGCCTACTGCTGAGAATAGTAAATTCTGCATCTTCCCACCAAATGATAACAAATGTCTGAAGAGAATCAGCTGACAAATCCTCTTGCTCAACACCACTCGCCCCTAAGCTGCCTGAAAAAAACAAACTCCTTTCATGGCAGGAAATCCTCAGGCCAGTTTGTCACCAGGATTCAGAAAGATTTAAATAACAGAGCTGCTAACAGTAGATTTTGACTGGTGAATGATACAGCCAGAAAAGCTGGTCAGCGAGAATTTCAGTGGGCTGATAGGTACAAATCCTATTTTAAGGCTATCGGGCAAACGTGGTTTCTAATGCTTTCAGGATAAAGATGCAGGCTCCTCCAAGGAGGAGGACTCTAGAACTCTTTTTAGGAGTTCTACATGAAAAGAATTTCTTATGATTTAGGAAAAGGTCAAACTCCTGCCCACAGCTCCAAACATTTTATTTCTGGAACGGGCCACATGAAAATTCCCTAGGTTAGACCTACCAGTTTTCAGCATACAGTTTCAGCCTTCAAACTGAACTGAGAGATCCTAACTTAAGTCCCTCTTTTAATGCTACTATGTGTATTTTGGAACATCCTTTGTGGGACAGTACCAGTTCCTCCAGTCACATATCTTCACACACCCTGTCTCTTGGGCATGTTTTCCTGCTAGTGCAAGACATAATGTAATCTAAGGGACCAAGACCACTGCAGGGTGTTGCTCAGGTTGTCCCACCCCTATGCTTCAGTTCCAATAAAATTAAAATGATACTTCCTTCCTTTGTAAAGTGTTTTGAGATCTATTGATTAGAACTCCTGTGGGTAAGCCAGGTGTCATACTGTTTTCAATATTCTATTGCTGCTCCCTTGCGTGGAGAAGAGCTGATGGTTTGTTATTAATAGAGCAGGAAGTGGGGATTAAACTTTGCTCTCTAATTACAAACAAAAGCTACAAGAGCTCTGTAGCTTCTGGGTAAACCTAGGAATGAACAACTGTTTCTAAGGAAAGTGAATCCCAGAAGTAGAAACCCAGATTGATGTCTCACAGGGAGCTGAATTAAAACAAGGTCAGGCTTGGCAGCCTGCCTCCTCTTCACCTTGTGAATATTCTCCAAGGGACGGATCTGGAACATAACTGTTTTGACACAGGGTTTCCTGTTGCAAATGCTCTGTGCAGGCTCCGCATCAAGCAGCTGGGATTTTTTTTTTATATGTGCCTAAGCCACATTTTCAAGTGGTGTAAATTGCCATAGCACCATGAGAGTCTTGTGGATCAAAAGAAATCCAGCTGTCAGTTTTTATTAGCTGAGGATTCAACCCAGCCTAAAAATCACCCACAGCAAAAACCATTTCTGAGGCTAGGAAAGTAGTTGCACATACACAGGCAAAGTAGGGCAGCCATCTTTTCAAAGCCCAGGTTATCTCTGCAATTGCAGAGGAAGCTTTGCAAACATAGCTTTTGTGTCTGCTGGTTGTCTCCATTAAGTCACATGGAAAAAGTTTTGAGAGTTGTGTAAACAAAAGCTCTGCATGTTTAGTGGCCCTCTGAGTTGCTTTAAACTCCTCATGCATATTTTGTATTCACTTTCCAGGAATAGCCCAGTGAGATTCATCCCGGCACAACAGTTCCCAGTAACTATGGTTTGATGTCTTCAGGATATCAATTACCCTGTTGTGCAGCATCAGACTACTACAATGCATGTGGGAGTCCTGATCCACCTGTGGGCTACTGGATTATCATAAAACAAGTATGATATTACAACAACAACCCAATAGATTATTTATAGATGGACCAGTAACTTCTAGCACGGTACAGAAGGTCGTGAGCTACCACTGGCCATGCTGCTACATCCAGATAGCACAGCAATTGCCTCTGCAGCCATGCCAGGCCCAGACCTGAAAGCAGCATAGCTCTGTTAGCACAAAGAAGCATTCTAGCTAATAATCCCCGCTTAACTGCAAAAATGTAGCACTATGCTAACACAGCCCTGCTGCTTCCAGTTTTGGAGCTGTTTTAGTCCGCGTTAACTGAGGACTCACTGCCCCACACTCTATTGTGTGATGTGGACATGCCCTTAGAGTTATACAGCTGGGTATTTGTTCTGGAAATGCTTGTGTGCTCACCCACTCAGCACAGAAACAATGCAATGTGATTTTTTTTTTCTAAGTGGTCATAATTAACAAAGCACAGCCCATATAATCACACAGCACTGCTCAACATCATTGGAGAAATACACAGAAAAAGAATTACCTCCCCACTGCTTTTGAATAGCACAAAAAAGTAAATAATCTTACCCCAAGAATTCAGTGAGCAAAACAAAGCCTAAATTCATCAGCAGTACCATCTCTCTGCTTTTAAAGTTCAAGCAGTGTTTAATAAATGCTCTATGGTATGAGCAGCCTTTACAATTGCTGCACACTTACTGTACTGTGAATTGGAGATGTGACAGACACAGTGTTCTGTAAACATCTAAGCTCACCAAAGCATGTTCATTTATTATAACATGAGTAGTGGCAGTAGCTATGCCACTGCAGTGCATGCCCAGAAATCCAAGTCTAAGAAAGAGCTATCACATAAAAATAAACAGGACTCTCTCGTCCAGTTATTTAGCAGGGCATAAAAGCAATTAAAGAGATACTGAGGAAACCAGTCATGGAAAATTTAGGTCATACCATTTAAATCCAGTTTTATGGTTATGTTCCTTCTTTAGTGTGTTTCCCTCCCCATGCTTTACTGTTGTTTCTAATGATGATGGCAGCTACATAAGCATCAAGATCTTTGAGTGCTCTTCTGACTATCAATGCCCAATTTACCTTTCAATGTTCCAGTAAGTCCATATGCCCCAATAAAGATACCATCACTACCTGTAAAGTAAGGAGCAGGAAATAAAATGAACTATAAGGAGCCACTCAGCCTAGGCGCAGTATGTGAGTTTTATGAAGTCCAAAAATTTTAAAAACAAAACATAAATTTAGTACCAGCATATTTCAAGCAAATATAGAGCAAAAAAAGAGCCTTGCGCTGTAAACCTGTTTTTCTATTACTAGTACTTCTGTATGCATGATTTTTCATTAGATTTCAGTGGATCAGCCTGTTGAATAACTTTTTTGCCTCAAAATTCTGGCCTCTTTTAAAGAAGATACTTTAATCTCAATTTTAAGAAGCAGGGAAAAGGAACTTGAATATTGTCTAGCGCTATAGCTGTGGTTCCCAGATCACTCATGGTTTACAAGGCCATGATAAAAGACATGCAGTTGTCCTGCAGAACCACACTGTCTTTTTCAAATTTTCAACTGAAAATGCTGGACAGGTGCATGGCAATCTGCAGTCATTTCTTTATGGCTAACAGCACTCCATAGCTCCACAATTCCACTGGGAATTGGTAGTCTAGGCTAGATTAGGTTTTAAAGGAAGGATAACAGCAAGTTATTTTTGCATTCTACTAAGCCAGTTAATAGATTATATAATAAATGATTATTCTCAGTTCTTCATTTGTACCTCATTTCTTTAACATCATCTCTACATACTCTGTGGAGGCAGTTATGTGTCATTGAAAACTCAGTTTTAAATTGTACCACTTCTGAGTGACAGAAGGGCTGTGTGGAGGGGTATGTTTTATACCAGACTTTAGGGCCAATATTTTCCACTATCAAAGTCCCAAACTATGTGCTTTAGCTGCCCCCACTCAGGCATCCAAATAAGCATCTGGGGATTTAATGAAAGAGGATGGCTATTCATCAGATGTCCATGGACATATAATTCATCTAGGATATATGGACATCAGTGTAGAATTTGGCAAAATATCAGCTGGGAAATTAGTAGTTAAACCACAGAAAACAAGGCTTGGTTTAAGGATTTCACTGTAGATAAAGAACTATTTAAAAGAGAAATGATAACAGAATGGACCGAAAAGGATTGGACTGGTATGGGCCAAATACTAGAATTTCTGAAGAATCAGACATGGAACGAATCTTCTTAAATATTTTTATGAATGACCCTGGCACAAACTGGCAGAACATGCAAGTAAAACTTGCTGATGATGTAAAGCTGGGAGGCACCATCAATATACAGGAGGATCAGAGTGCCCTACAGGAAGAATGGCATTCCTCTGGGGAATTGAATCATAGTAATAGGATGCAAGAGCAAATGCCTAAGGACTGAAAACAACAATTTCTCCTCTAATCAGTCAGAAGCAACACAGGAAGAGAAAGGCTGAAGTATATTACAGTAGCATGTATGGATATCAATGTGTTGCAGCTCTGAAACAGGAAATGTGATCTGAGGATGTGTCCGGCAAAATAAATACAGCAAAGGCTGGGCATATCAGTGGTAATGTACACGGCTGCCTGAGACCTTCCCCTGAGTACTGCACACAGCCCTGGTCACCCATATTCATTATAGGACAGGTGCAGGCAGAGGAATTACTGAGGGTGGGAAACCTGTCATACCAGAGAAGGCTGAAGCTGTGGTTATATTTTTATATCTCTGGCCTCCAAAGATCCTGGAGCAGGCTACAAATGTGTTTTCATGTCCACGTGGCATAGCACATTGCACACAGAAATATTAACTCAGATGTGAATGGATGTTTGGTGGTAGGACTATATATAGAGTTCCTGTGCCCCCGCTGGAGCCTCCATCTTCTTGTTCTTGCCCCCCAGGCGGCTTCTCTCCATCATGCTGACACAAACATTTCTGCAGTCACCTGGGAATGGAGTCAGAAAATTGATCCACCCGAAGAGCAGTTGCAGCAACAATAAAAAGGTCATTTTTCAAGATCAAGTTTCTAGACAGTCAAATATGTCTGGACTTCTTTGAAATCTGAGATTTGTTCAGTCAATGGTGACTTGGGAATCTCAGTGAAATTGCGTTTTCATTGTAGAGGCAGGCCTTCACAAAGGCGCCCTATGTGCACTTGCAGAAAGTATACTGAGAAGAGACGAAGTTACTCGCTACACACACATTAGAGCAGTGAAGAAAAAATCGTTAGCTAAGAAACATTACTGAGCAGAAAGTGGCCATGAATTCCTAGTAGTCTGGGAATGAGAAGCTAGTTTCTATCCGTGGGAGCAGGTGAAGTTCTGGAAGAGCCTTCCAGTGGGAAACAAACACTTTAACTGGTTTTAAGAGGAGGTTTGCCCCTTAGGGACTGTACAAGACAGCTTTGCAACAGTTGGAAGTGACCAAGGAGGTCCCTTCCAGTGACCTGGCACATACCGAGCCAAAAGTTAAGTACTCTCCTCCAACAATCTTTGTCACAGAATACGGTAAAATGTGTGGCAAAGCACACCACATTTCTCTACACAAATAAAAAATCTTGGCCATTTCTTTTGACTCTGTACCTTTGCAACACAGTGCAAATTTCACCACTATTGTTTATCAGCACTTTTAACTCAAATATCTCAAGACAGATCAACCACACAATGTGCAAGACAGAACAACAAGGCTTGAGAGACTTTCTTCTTGGAAGGAACAAATCCTAAAGTAAGTGGGAGAAGGGCATATCCTAATCTTTTGTGCTGAACTGTTGCACCACATTCAACCCCATAGCATCCTTCACTTTAATGTCAAAGTTTTCTATCCTAGGCAGATTGACTGCAAGGGTTTTAAATACAGAGAAAAGAGGAGCTGGCCACTATGACTAAAAAGAAATGGTTATAATAAGGATGACTGATCCTAAACAGAGAAAAATTCGATTCAAAATGATAGATGAGGAATAAAGCAGGATTTTTCTTCTGCACCACCCTGAAGCTGCAGCATGAAGTTGGGATGATGCAGAGGTTTCCTTTAGTGCATGCCTATCCGAGAAGCATGGCCATGGTCTGGGTGCACGTCACAAGTGCTGGGGCCCCAATGAATTCCCACTGTCCACAAACCTGCAATGACACCTACTGGTAACCAATCAAAGATGTTCCTGCTCACAAACATTGTGAGCCTGCTTGCTTCCAACTTAAGAGAGATTTATTTTTATATCCCAGCTTTCCATCATCAAGGTTCGCCACAGTGGGTTTGTACATGCTAGTGCAGGAAGCTGTGCCCTGTTTAGCCCGGCTTATTTGCAAACCACTGATTTACCATTTCTGTCTTTTGTTCTGTTCTGAATAACCCGTGAGGGAATACGTCAGTGTGTGCACCTAATGTGTGTGGGCATTGGGACCTCATCACTCCTCTCACCTCGGGCCGTGTCAGTCAGGTCTGTATGGCATGGACCTTTCATGGACCACTCCTATACTTCCACACTAACAGTTCTGTTATCCTACAGGCCAGGAGTTGCCCTTAAACTGCAGTCCTCAGCACCCGGCACCCTCTGCTCTCTGGAGGCGTTGGAAGGTGACCCTTTTTATCTGCAGTTGTCAGCGATAACACCTAGAAGATCACTCATGACCTGCTGAAATGAAGTAAGCATGACTTGAAATAAAATAGTCCCACTGCAGACAGCAAGGGAAATCAACGGTATTTGATAAAACTCTTGTTTTAGAATTTGACAGTGGAAAGTTTCAGAGCCAGTGATAGTACATTTCCTTCAAAACCCTTTGTTTCCCCACCTTAAAATGAAGACTTTGACAAAATATATCCACCAAATCCGTGGAGGACTGATGGTATGCTAAGCACTTCACAAACCAAGGGAAGGCAGGAGACATGACCAAACTGTGAAAAGTCTCGATCCTCAGCTCAGAGTTAGCATTAGGCTTTCTAATTTCGAAGAAATAACATGGAAAGAAAGGGAGTAGTGGGGAGGGAGAAACTGCATATATTCTGCAAGCTGGATGGGTTTTACTATGTATTCTGTCAGTCCGCTGGAACACTGCAGAATGATTAACGCTTGTTCAGGGTGCCATAAATTACAGGAAAAATACAAGCAAAGTAATTAGACTCAGGAATCCCACGTGAGATTTTCTTAGTGAATTCCTCGGATTTGTCCCAAATTTTAAATTGTCTCCTTTGTCTTCTTCTAACATATTTCTGGGTGTCACTACAGCCATGCATAAATAATGAAAGTTCCCTAAATTATTTCTAAGACTGTAACAGTTGATTGAAATTATTCATTGGCGTTAAAGAAAATCCACAGCGAGACTGTTCTGTATTTGTAAATAAGTGAAAGGCTGGACAGAAGGATTATCTGTTGGCATCTCTGAAGAGTACACAGCCTAGATTAATCTCATTAACTTTGAATATCTACAGAGTAGACATAAATATCTGAGAGCTAGTTTTCCAGCTTCTCTCTATAACTAAGAGAAACGAATACTTGAAGGGCATACTTTGTCTCATCCTAGACATCTGGAAATATCTCTGCCAGGGTGAGATGAATTGTGCTTCAGGGAAGAACCTATTTTTCCCCTTATATGGAGACACCATATATATCAACCTTATACAATAGATATAAAAACCTTGTATAAGAGATCCTATAAGGAGAGTCTGGACAACTATCTGGTGTGGCAAATACCTGGCAAATATCTAGTGTGGAGAGATTAACTCCCTCCCCTCATGTTAAGAGAGAGACCTTCTTGCAACAGCCTTTGCTGTACATAGCATGAACTTCTACTGCAAAGGCATAATGAGAGGCCTTGTTAATTCCTTTTATGAACAGATTACAATTCTTTAATTAAATTTTCAACTGAAGTAGGTATTGCATTGTGATATCTTATGATCACATTAGCCCACATATTTTAAGGCTTACCTTTTATCGCTTTGATTAACACAAATGGGACAAATAACACCCATAACAATGGCTGGTCCAAGACTGGGCACCCAAAGCCCCCAGTGTCTCTTACAGTGGGACAAAACCACTCTGCCAAGGGTGTACCAATGAGCTGTCATAGTGGCAGTGCTAGTGCCTGACGAGGGGTACAACTACTGGAGCCCATTTTGTTTACATCATATTTGTCTTATTTTTCTATCAAATCACCCCATGGTTAAGGGTCTCTCTTGTTTGAGACATCAGGGGCAAAGTCAGCTGCAGGTGTAACTTCCTACAGTAGTTCCTACAAGTTTTGCCTTGCATTAAGCATACTGCCTCTGGGAGCTATATAACTAGAATCACTGAGGGCCAATTCCTACCCAGCATAGAAAGCCATCACAGACTGCAGAGCATCATTTGAGCCCTTAATTTGGGCATAAGTAGCATTTTGCTCATCCAAAACTTTCTATGGTAAAATAACACATAGAACACACTATCTTTTTATGTGCCTCCAGGAAACAATTTAGCTTCCAAATGGACTAGTTTGTCCATGGTTATAACAAACAGAGAGCTAATATAGTATTTACTTAATTTGGCAAATTTTGAAATCTTCCTTTAATTAGAGCTAAATACAGTCTGTTCTTGAAATTCATTTATTTATACAACTTGGCGTCCCCACTGATATAATCAAATGAGAACTCTGCTTGCAAATATGTTTTTCCTCCTGCATTTAGAGCTCATGGCATTCCACAACACTTTGAGGCCAAAGTCTGCGACTTAAGAGAACCAATTCTTTGGCAGGAGTCACTTCTTGTGAAAATATTTTTGGCCCAGAATGACAAGACTTATGTAGCTCCCCACGGTTCCCTATCACTAAAATACCACAAGCTATTATGGAATGAAAAGGAGTCACAAGACTAAGCCAACGTTCTCTAGATCACTGAAAATCTGAGAAGCTGATCCAATTTAAGAGTCTGTCCTAAGAAAAGACGGATTTCTTTTTTCCCCAAAATTACATTATCATTAAAATTTGTCTAGCCACATAAGACGGTAGCATCTTGAAGGGTGAAAGAATAACGCTACACGTTACCTCACCTGCATGAATTGCCAGAATTCAAATTCTTGTTTTCACAGCAACAGTTAGCTTGAAAACCAGCAGTCACCATCAAAAAACACTCGAGATACACAGCATGAATTGATTAGCTGTACAGAAAGACTGGATTAGCAGCCCGACTGAATTAGCAGTTGATGAGCTATTACAACTTGAGCTGCTGCATCCCCACTGTGTGTAGCACTTGAGCTTGAATTCCCCTCTACAGTAGTCTAGCTGGTGCAAGCTTAAAGAACCAATTACTTTGGACTACAGCTTAATGTGGGGACAGGGTGTGGGTTAGTATTACAGCCAGCTCAGGTACCTGCACAAGCCACTATTGTCACATCAGGGATCACTGGATAAATGTGAATGAAAACAGATTATGACAGGGAGCTAGCTGTGTCAGGGAGCTGAAAAGATAGTGGGTTTAGTCCTAATGTCACTTCCATAAGAGTTGAAGATCTTGAAAAGTTTTTTCCAGAGATTTACTGGATGTGAATTTAGTGTTCTCAGGGTTCAGGAGACATATCCTTCACACAAAACTCATCAGGACAAATGCTGTCAAAGAGTGAAAGCACCTGGGTGAAGGAAGAATTCAGTTCTTCATAAAACTACTGCAGAGGTGTTTCTCTTTGCATCAGTTCCTGAAGGAAGTAAGAAGAGGGATGTCGAGTTACCATCCCTGTGCATAACTGGGATAACCAGGAGATGCTAATCTCATTAATTTACACATAGTACCAGCATTCTCACACATACACAAAGGCTGCAGGGAAAATGACTGTTTCTTATTGCATAATGCCCCGGAGTGTGGCAGGCACCTCCAAAGAAACTCTGTGAAAAGTCTTATTAGAGGCAATACAGCAAAGCATCCAGAGGCACACTATGGAAACAAACAAGGAAAGGCTGGGAACTTATTCAGGAGAACCGGACATTACTTGGCAAAGGCCAGTACTTCACATAGTACAGCATGTGCCTCCAACCCTTTTCAGGTATTTTTTCCCCTCCAGCTCCAAACCTGAGCGTTATTCTTTTGCTTTGCTGTAGACAGAAGGATGGTGTCTCTGGGTTCTGCCATATACAAAGATACGCAGTTTCTGGACTTTCTCTGGGTGCAAAACTTGACACAGAAAAACCTAACATGCAAAAGTTCCCTTTCCTCCACCTTTTGTAATCATGTATACCTCTTTAAAGAAAGGCAAAACAAATGAAATTTCACCAATACAGCATTGTGGCATTTTCAGCCTTTTAGCGATAAAGGTAGCAACAGAAAGTTTTGGAAAACAGAGAATCAAAGCTGCTGGATGCAATTAATCTGTTTTCATTTGCTACTTCAGATTTTATTAATATAACAGAAAAAGAATCAGGGGATCAGAGCTGAATCAAACACTTCACACCAAGAAGATGCAGAATTTTTTTCTAAAATCTTGTTATTTTCGAGCATACAATAGAAACCAAATGTCTCCATCAGGATTAGGCCATAAGCCACCCACAAAAAATAAGCATTGCCAAATATAAACTGTCCCAATTCATTTTTTTTGTGTTGGCAAACAAAACACCATCAGCTTGTTTACACAGAACAGTAACCAGCTTTGCAATTAAGTAAGGCAAAATTCAGCAACTGATTTGCATTATTTTCTATGCAAATGGAGCATTTATCGAGTAAGCAGAAAGGTAGGGACAGCCAATTCTCTTCAAGGAACAACTCACGGCAGGTTAAATTGCATTGCTCATTGATATATGAAGAGGAACCACAATAAAAGAGCAATGCAGTATGAAGGGCCAACCATTTCTATTTTACTCTGAGAAGCTATTAGTATGAATTAGAAACTGTTAGTCACTGCAATGTGTGGGTGCACAACACAGAGAATAATCAAGATAGCTTTCAGTGAGAGCTTTTCTAAATCCATAAACAAATTTATTAAGAAGTTAGCTCCTTACCCAACACTGGAACTACAGTGCAAAGAATAACTGCTTTGCATTTAATTGACCCTGATACCACCCCTGAGCAAGGCACAGTAACTTATTCTCTTTTTAAGCTGCTACCTGCTGAAGCCAGGGTTTGTCTTGATCCCTGTCTTAGAATACACCAAGCACAGTGTTGGTGTTCATATAATAGCGAATGATGGTTAAAATCCCAGAAAACGACTATAAATATGGAGGGAAACTCATTTGACATCAGGACAACTCAGTATTCCATCAAAAGTAGATCAGCCAATATGGGAAATGACAGCTCAGGGTCAAAGTCTCTTTACTTTTGAACATTTCCAAATATGATGCATTAGGACTTAGCTTATTATGGAGAGATTTAAGCTGCAGGCTAAGATCTAAGCACAGTTTTATGTTTGGATCAAACTGTTGGATTAGAAGTGTTTCAATTATTTCTAGCCATCTTTTCATAAAGCCTCAGTTCTGTGGGTATTTGTTCTGTGTATTTTTATGCCGAATCAGGACCAATTTAAGGTTATGACCCACAGCTAGGCTTTGTGGATCTGCATATTAAGGGCATATTGCTATGGTTGTATGTTTGTTCACCCAATTTAAAAAAATCCAACATTAAGTAAATCAACATGGTGTTAAGAAAATTTCAGTTTCAAAAGATGAGATCATGTAACTTTAACTTTTCTGTCTGTTATTTACAGTGGGTAGGCAGAATTCTTGCAGTTGTGCTTTTCGACAACCTTCATATATTTAGTCAGAAATCTTTGTTTCTGGAATCTTTCTGTGTTGTCATGGAAATTATCACCATGTCCCTAAGACTAGGATAACGATTTTATGACAAATTACAGGAGATAGGGAAGGAGAATATTTTGGCATAAGACAATACTTACAAGGAAAAAAAATTCACACAACATTTTTGCACCCTTAAAAGGCATCCAATTAAAGATTACTCCCTAATCTCTACCCGTTCTTTATAAGTAGGCAAGTACAAAATCTAGCAATCTGCAGATTTTTTTTTTTGCAGGATTCAATATAGAGCAGCCCATGCAGTCCAGGGAAGATTGGCCAGGCCATCTCAGGCTGCTTCCAACCATTCGTCCTAAGCATCATACACCAAAATCTAAGAACAAAGCATACCAGAACATAAAGATCTCATTAAGATTTCTGACCATTTTAATATCTGAGTCTTGCAGACTATGTCTGTCATAGACACCCTGTGCAATCACTAGGTCTCTAAACCTTTATAAAATTGTTCCTACATGAAAATCATCTGAACGGTACGCAACACAGATTTTTAACAACAGGGGAAACTCTTACTACATAAGGAAAGGGATGTGGAAACTGATTTTAGTAGAGGAGAGAAAGATGATTTCCTCCCTATTGCTGTATTACAAACTTTGCAGACGTGTCCAAGGCATCTGGCAAGCAAAGAAGAAAGACCACCTAGAATGCAGACACCTGTTGTTCCAGGCTGTATTCTAAGCCATATATACTGCCCTGCTAGCTCTAAAGAACCAAATGCAGGAGGATTCATTAAAGGTGCATTTTCTCAAGGAGGGTGATTCCCCTTCTATGAAGGAACCATGTTCACATGCAACTTCCAAAGCAGAAGGATTTGGCCAGGCATAAAAATTTTTGTCATGCTGTAGTAAGTTAGATAAATAGATATTTGGGCTGAGAATGGTTTTCAGGGGGTCATTTTGAGTTGCCAGATCTAAAGCTGGTTTCTGCTGCTCCACAAATCAGGCAAGCTCCAGAAGTCAGAGCACAAAGAGAGCTGAAAGCCAGCTTTGCCTTCACCAGGCCTATCAGATATGAGAACCAACAGATTAAAGCCCAGATACTAAACAATCTATCTCAAAAAAACTTCAACCCTGCCACCTTTCATGGTTACCTGGCCTCACTGACTAGAATGCTAAAGAATGCAAAATTTCTGGTACTTTCCATTTAGGGCATAACTAATTGATCTACAAACAAAATTAGCAGTTCTGCAGCTGTCTAGAAAATAAAAATACTTAAGATGATTCATATAAACAGAATTGATATTTCTGGTATTTTTAAAGTGAGAAACAAACAGGAAAAATTAAACAAAAAAATGTCTGGATTTTTTTTTTTTTTGGTCGTCTTTTTTTTTTTTTTGCTTCAGAGACATTGTTGATTATTTTGGTTTTCAGACTATTTTTTTAAATTAATTTTAACTTTTTTTAAATTTATTTTGCAGATAGCACAACACAGCAGTACATGGAATCAAAGTAAAGGTATTTCAACCTTTTGCTGGTTGCATATAGCCAGAGCACAACTTTGTGTTATATGCACTGGAACAGGCTGCCCAGAGAAGTGGTGGAGTCACCATTCTTGGAGGTATTTAAAAGACATGTAGATGTGGTGCTTAGAGGCACGGTTTAGTGGTGGACTTGGTAGTGTTAGGTTTTATGGTCGGACTCGATGATCTTAAGGGTCTTTTCCAATCTAAATTATTCTATGATTCTGTGTCTGAGCTGCTTTTAGTCCAGCTCTTGGAAAACCTATAAACAGACTCTATGAATGAGATCCTGGAGAAAACAAGCTCTTAGTAATGAATTTAAAATAGTTTTATTGTTGTTTTTTCTAATACTGATATTCAAAACTGTAACTACTGCCAAGAATTTGGAGTTTCAAAATTTGATTTTCCTTGCTACTTTCTAATTAGAAAAAGCACTTCTTTCATTTATGAAAGGAAAGATTTTTTTACATTAAAAGAGATTTGGCAAGGTGAGATGGTCCTAAAATAAAACAAAAAATCCCAGGTCCTTTGAGTTTCTCCTTTCAACATGATTTAATGTGGTCAAGTAGCAATTTCAACCATTTTCCAGTAGAGGGCAGACGCTGACAATAGTTTGAGGACACAGCCCTAAAGCCACAGCAAGCTTTTGGTTAATTAAAGTGCTTAAGCTGAGAAAAGGAGTAGGATGCATTTTAAGTCCATCGCTTACTGATGTGTAAGTATGATAAAAGCTCTCCAAACGGCAATCATTGCAGCTGACATAAAAGAAGGAAGCTCACCACTGAGGGACGAAACCTCCTACTTGCAAAACAAAACAAATCCCTTATTTTCTTCCTGTCGGACAGTAACTAATTTCAGTCCAATTATTTATTTCAAAAGATTAAAGAAACTTCCATGTCTGAAAACCACACAGAAAAGTGGTTCAACACAAAACACCCTAGCCCTGGTAATGGTGCCAGCTCCAAAGAAGCTGCACCGTTGGGGTTAGGGTGGCTTTGAAGATTCGAATGGCTGGTTAAAGGACTGCACAGAAGGACCAGGGAAAGACAAACAAGCCTCAAAGGCACAAGACACCCCCCCCCCCCCCCCCCCCCCCCAGACCTGATAGCATCCTTTAGCCACTTCAAAAGAGCGCAGGTCTGTTTGATATTCACTTTTCCTCCTTGAATTTGGAAACATGTAAACAGAGAGCTGGGCCAGCAGCCTTGAGCTGAATGCAGGATCTGCAGAGGGAAGTAGGAGGGGTCGGTGGCACAGCTGGCCTGGCCTGGCTGTTGTCAAACGGGAAGGCCTATCTGGTGCTGGCCTCTGTAGATCAAACAAAAGATACAGCCCCTTTGAGAATATATGACTATATAGATTTGGGAACTTCCTGGCCTGGCACAAGGTTACTGTATAGGATTTCATGCCAGACCTCCTTTGCTAGCTGTCAGGATTTTGTTGCAATTCTTGAGAGTTGTCCAGTTTCTCTGAATGACCCCACTCCTGGAATTTGCTGTGCATATATACAGTCCTCAGCCTTCATAATAAGGAGTACACTTTAAACAGCTGAAGAAGAAAAAACAAAAACTGTAACCCTAAAGGATGGAAATCCAGGAAGAAAGAAAGAATAATGCAGTGTTTATTATTTTTAGGTTAGTGAGAATTTTATGAACCATCTCATAGTTGGGTGCCTGACTCATGATACTTAAAAGCTGGAGGATGTCAAACCTATAATTATTTACTACTGGAAAATCAAAGAGAAACACCAATTTTCATAAACCTCAAGCTTCAGAGCATAAGCCAATCTCTGCTTGCACGGAGAGCCTCTTTTTGAAGTAGGTTATTTTAGAAAGGCTCTTTATGGAAATTCCTCTGAAACACCCTGTCCTGACGTCTGCTGGAGATGGCAAACAAGAGTAAATGAGCCACTGGTCAGATAGGTTAGCAGTTCCTCGCATTAAGGTGCCTGCCGACCAAAATATGTGGTCAGCAAAACATGTGAATAATTCCTCAACAGGCTCACTGAAGCCACTTGTGTCAATCCTCTGTTGTCACCACTTTTGTTGCTACTCTGTTAGAAAATAAGAGGGGAAAAAACATACTTTGCCTGAGCTTCTGTGTGTTGATATTTCTCGCCGGAGCCCTTCCACCAAGAGAAATTTCTCATCACGCTACCAACCGTCTCCACAGCCCTCACTCAGACTGCCAGCCTGCCTTTAAAGTACCTTTTTACAGGTCCCACAGAACTTTTGCAACAGTTCTTGCTCTGCAAAACAAATTCCTGTTGCCCTCCCATGCTTGCTCTGCTCTCCAGTCAGATCCCACCTCCTTCCTTGTCCCTTAAAATTGGGGTCACTTTGCCCATTTCCTGATATTGACATCGCAGAGCAGGGCTTGTAAATCCCATCACTGCTACCAAAAAGACTCCAGGGACCAAAAAGCTAAGGAAAAAGCATCTTTGGTTAGTGAAGTTTTTCCCTTCCCCAAATTTTCAAAATTCAGGTGGGGTGAGCTTCCAGGCTCATCTCTGAATGTAGTCACTTGTGCAAACAGGACTCTCCAGCAAAGCAAAGGAGAAGGACAGAAACAAGAGATCTAAAGGCTCCTGACTGTATGCTTTCAGGCTTCTTCCCTTTGCTTTATCAGGGTGCCTTACATTAAAAGGAATCTTGCAGTTTAAAGGTCGTGTCAGTTTGCAGCTGGCTATGAAAGGCTCACCATGAAAATACTTCAACAGTGAGTGAGCGACTGGGTGGAGATGGCCTATGCACAGCCTCTCTGCAGCTATTGTTTGGTGTTTTGTCTGAATAGGTTTGGAAGCCTCTTCCATGAAGAGCTGATCTTTTCTCCTCCTCTGCTACTTACTTCTCCCACTTTCATGTTTTGTACTTCAGAGCTCTGCTGCTTTGCTAGCCAGGGTCAGCACAAGGTCATGACTTGTGACATGAGGTTAATGTAGTTGTTAAGTAACAACATGAGTCTTTTCAATGGCATGAATATTCCACCCCACCCTCTCCCAGACATACACGCGCTTTCTGTCTCCTGGCTGAAGCCTCAGCTGAACACTTGTTAATGTAAGGGCAATCATGCAAGTCTCTTGGACAATATGCAATGCAGTTATACATATTTCAATTACCACATACCTGGCAAAATAAGCTATTTAATAAGTAGCATTGAAAGATTTCCAATCACTTTAAGAAGTTGGGCAAATATCGTGACTGCCTGTTGATAGCCGAAAATGAATGATAAATATTGACTGTACTGTTGACACTACATCATGAACAAGAACAGAAAAGTGCAGGTTGATCCAAATCCCCAAATTTGCTGAACATCTGCAGTGTTCATTTATTTCAAGGGGGGATGCATATGCTTAGGAAACAGCTTAGGTGATCTTGGATGAGACTTTTAGAGATGGAGATGTGAAAATCATGGAATTGTATTTCAGGTTTGCAAATTTTTGCAGGCAAAGCACTTTGATGTGAGAGTTGTCTTTGGGAGGATGAGAAGAAAAAGGGAGATGAAAGAAGGTTTTAGAAAGTGTCAAGCCAAGATGCACCAAATTTTTTTTCTACCCTCTTCTGACAAACAGCTAACAAATGCATTATTGGACAAATACCTTAACAGATATTTCCCATTTCTATTTTCTGTACTTCAGATGAACGTACTCCATGTAGTCTGTGGTTGTCCAACATAAATGACAGCAGGATACTGGATCAGGTATTAGCATCATAATATGGTACAAGGCCCCTGTTTGATAACCACATGCAAGTGTGAAAGGGGCAATAGTTAGGGCTGGAGAAGAGAAATCCTACCAACTGTCTGCTTTGCTAATGACACAGCTTTGTCTGTGTCTCCGAATTCTGAAAGGGGTCTCAGAATAGCTATTCACCTACCTTCCTTAATCTGATGGGAACCTTTTGATCTCAGCTGGATCTGACCACTCAGTTTACAAAGTACAACTAAAGACAGATAAAGCCTCTTGAAAACAAATCATTCCAATCAGAAGACCCTAGAAAAGAAGCCCAATGATCTAAGTCAAAAAACTGCAACTTTAATGACTAAGATTTTGAATCCAAGATCACCCCTGAAAGAAGAAAGGGGCTGAGACAAGCTATACTTGATGTCTAGCTCTAAATATGAATCAGAGCAGCAAGGCAAAGCAAACCAAACAGTACAACTTCCCTCCAAGAAAGAGAAACTAAAATCCAAATCTATTAGTTTAACAGACTTCTCTATCTGCAATAATCACACAGCTGCAGACTTGCAAACTCTTAATACTGTGTCGGATTTGTAAACCACCAGGTATTTCACACCTAGATTTCGCAGTTTGACAGAGCTATCAGGAAAAGAAAGCAGATCTCATTTCTCCATAAAAGTAGATGTCAAAGCATTTTGAAATTGTTATTATTGTCAGAATTAGAAATACAATGCAATTTTGGGCTGCAGTATAGATTGCAAAGTGTTCTTGGCTTAGTGTTCACAGCCAATACTAACCAGTAGAAACACAGACATGCAGAATTGAATTCCTCTTTGTTGCAAGTCCCTCTGGAGGGTGCTGTACTCAAGAACTGCTGTCTCATAAGGTGACACATCCAAGCAGGGCCATGCTAGTCATCAGAGATCCCCCAGATGTCAAGGAGAGGAAAGGAAATCAAGCTGTTTTGTTTTGCTCTTCAGTTCAGTTGTTACCCAATTGATGGGTGCGGTGGTGAAGCTATGGAATGAGTCCCAAAGGACTGGCACCTTATCGAGCACTGCCTTGCTTTTGTTTCAGACTTCCAAAGGACTATTTGAGATAAACACAGAAAAGAAATACATTAATTTGCTATTTTGTGTACAGACTAAAGTGTTATTTCAGAATCTCTTCTGTGTTGCTTGCTTAGTGATAGCTTTATTGTTCTAGATGGGTCTGATGTTTTACGGAAACTAGAGGTACCAGGTTTTGCTTTAGACAATTGTCACTAAAGTAGCTTTAAAAGCAACTGTCATGGTTTTTTACGTGGGTTTCTATGAACTTATAACAGCCGTCCAGTTATACAGCAGCCTACAAAACATCTGTGAGAGGCCCCAGAGAAGGCAGTTGGTTCCTATATGCCACAGATGCATAGGCAGCAGGCAAGTTAAACACAGCAGGACAATTAGGGGCCCGATGGAACTTGGGCTTTTCTTTCCTAAAGATGTAGTGAACTGTTTATGGTCAGAACCAGATATGGGGCAAACTAAAGTCAGCAGAATCTCTTCCTCCCTTGCTCTGCAGGGGATTTCTAATCTTGACTTGCAGCTACTCCTTTCTTCCAGCTATGCTAACTTTCCATTGTATTCAAGACTCACCAAAAGGCTCAGATCCCAGGGTGCCCTCTCTGAATTCCAGCTAAGAGTGACTAAACAGGGCCTGGATCCACCAGCCAAATATTACCTCTAGCCCATGACAATTTTTTCATCCAGTCTTTTCTCCAGAAGAGAGATTCTTCTTTGCTATTTACTTGGTAAAAAATAAGACAATGCTCACACACATCACCCCCTCATATTTCTGTTGCCAGTTTCTTCCTCAAGACTCTCACTGTTGATCTGTGATCCCTGCAAACTATCAGCGTTGCATATAACATGCATGGTATCAAGTGTATCAGTTTAAGTAAAGACAATTTTTTTTAATGAAATACATTTCCAAAATTAATATATTGAGATAAGGATAACTGGGTAATGTACTATGCATTAATACAACCAGACTGAAGAGCTATAGGACAGAACCTAGTACAAAAACATGCCAGCAGAGGGTACTCATACTTTGAACATCCCAGCGCCAGTGTGCGCTGCAATGCTCCTGAGGGCTGGAGGGATAGCACTGGAGGACAGTAGGGGACCTTCAAGAATAAGCAAGTACTGAAGTGAATGAAAGAATGCCCATAGCTGCTTACCACTCTCCTGTCACTAAAGAGCTTCATTAGGAGCAGCGGTGAGTAATGTAGCAAGAAAAAGAACATAAAGCAAACTTCGAAAATGTTGCCAAAGACGGTGATTTATAGGTTGTTTCCAAAAAGCTGCTCTTCAACCCTCAGTCTTCTAGGACAAGCAGAAGGTCATAACTACCACAAAACAGCTAGATTGATGAAACTATGGTAAATGTTTTTGTAGCTAAAATGTTACAGCTAAGGGAATACAAATCCAAGTGTAAGTAATATTATCAGTGTATACATGCTCATACCAGTACAGGATCAGAAAATAAACAACAGAATATAAGCACGCTTTACCTGGGTATGCTTGTATGCATTAATGGACATGAAAAAAAACCACAAATCTCTTCGCTGAAGCAGTGACACCACTATGAAACCTGGGTTTTGAGCAGGGCACATTCTCCACGACACCCTAGCTTCCACCACAAGGGTAGATAGTGAGCTAGGAGTAGCCAGGATATTCAGCAAAAAGACAGCCCAAAAAGTCAGCCATTCCTCAGCGAAAAGGGAAATTAAGCACTGAGATTTTTTTTTATTATAAAGGCAGCTTGAGAGCAGAGAGCAATAAGAAAAGTTCATGCTTCAACTATGACATGATCTATACCTTTAAGACCAACTTGGACACTAGCTGCCATATT
Source organism: Haliaeetus albicilla (assembly GCF_947461875.1). Lineage (NCBI taxonomy): Eukaryota > Metazoa > Chordata > Aves > Accipitriformes > Accipitridae > Haliaeetus > Haliaeetus albicilla. Next base: position 2,751,720 of record NC_091505.1, on the reverse strand, counting down.
TAGAGTAATCTCATATTAATTTGTTGTAGTCTGACCACACATAGTAAGAGCTTGAGGACTCTTTTTCTAACTTAGCTTGGTGTCATATAAGGACAGGTATCTAACCTGCTCCTTAACTTACTACCCAGACTTACTTGCAATGTTGTTTTAGTCAAGCAGAGAACATACCTGTTGCAGACGCATGGCGGTACTGAATAATTTAGCAAATTCTGATTTAAAAGTAGCTGACCTTTGCTGAACATCCAGTACTGGAAAGAAGAGCAGGAAAGTATATTAGTATTTTTGTTTGTGCATAGACGACTAACCATAATTAATATAGCTGTCCCTTTTTTAATTTTATTATTATCTTATTCAAACAAAAATACTACTTGGCTTCCTCCTCCCCACCTTTTTTTTCACTTTGGATTGCAAAAACATGACAGATACACACTGCTCTGTGCTAAGATACATGGAAGCAACATCTTGATACCAAGAATCCCCAGAAAAACTAGTTTCCTTATGATGTATTTACAAGATAGCCTTTTAGAAGCAAAATTTCATAACCAATATTTAATAATACAAAATTACTGAGTACCAAGTTGCCTTTTACCTTGTTTTGAACCCTAAGCACCAAATTAACTGCTACTGTAACATCACTACTGCAACTTAGAGTCATATCAGAGATAAATATAGCATGCCTGTCTTTGACTTGGGGCCTTATCTGGCAAACTCTTCAAAAAATTCCACGTATAAGGCCTCCTCTCCCCAGCAGCAAATTAAATGATTCAGGAAACCTTCTTTTTTGTAGAAAGCAAAATGATTGCTGGACCAATTTTCACAATTATCAAAAGAATAAAGAAATAGACAAGCTGATGTAAATAAGAATAAAAGCAGCCCCTTGAGTTCTGTTAAACACAGACTTTCCTTGTAGTGCTATAGTGACTAAACTTCTACATGCCTCAGTTTCTAAATTGGTAATATGAATTGTAAACTGGGAGACTGCCAGGAGGCAAATCTGCAAATTAATATCTGCAAACTGCTTTTTGATGATTAGGTAAAAAGAAATTAAGAAGGACCAAGTATTATGACTAAAGAAGGCAAACTTGCTAGTGGACTCATCAGCAGAGGGGAACCTCCATAGAAGATGAGGAATGTAGTTAGACCAGAAATCAAAAGATGTCATGCAAGCTGCAAAACCAAAAGAAAAGCATCTTCAACCACAGGAGAGAATTGCTGTATCCATGAGATGGAGCAGCCAGTTGAAAATTTTGTTTCTGGTAATTCATTTTTTGAGATATAGTTCAGTCCTACAATTGAAGAAATTCTTCTTAACTAGCTAAACCCTGGTATACAGATAAATAATTTGGATGTCCCTCAGTCCATAAGGGATGCAGCATTTATGGTCTTGGCTTTTTTTTTTTTTTTTTTTTTAATTTACAAGGATCATTACTTTGACCATTGAATCGGCTGAAACATGTAAAAAGGATAGTACTAGAAGGGAGCTCTGATTTCTGGTCTTGATAGTTGAATAGATTTACTATCAATTTCCTTCATATCAGAAAACACACTAGGATATATACCAGACGATATTCCCAGAGCAGCTGGTTCTTAAATACATCTTCTTTGAGAAGAACCAACAGTGCAGCTATTGTATTTCTTATAAATTCAGAGCAGGGCTCCAGATTTTGAACAAAAGTGAATGTTGAAGTGGGCTATGACCAAAGGAGCAGTTTTAATTTGAGTGGAAGGTATGTACTTCAATGAGTATTATATGATAGATCTGTGTTCCGTTTCACCTGACGTCTCTTGAGTT